>NC_139143.1:35601722-35759604 GCF_964270905.1 Leucopleurus acutus | reverse complement strand
CCCTGCGAATGGGGGTACGTCTCCGTGTTCTGTGCGGTTTTCAGCACAGTACTCTCTACACGTAGTGGATATTTGATTTGGTAAGTGACCGAATAAGTGAATGAGTCACCAAGATAAGGGTATTGTCTCATTCTTTCTCGCTTTTTCCACTTCCAAGTTTCTTTAGTTAGTTTCCTCAGACAAAAGGTTTCTTTGTAGCTACACAGTGGCCAGGTCCAGAGAATGTTGCAGATAGCTGCTGAAAACATCCCTCCTCCACTTGAGAATGGCTTGCTCTCCCTCTCAAGCGGAGAGAGCTGGGATTCGATATTTAATTAAGCGCCTCTGTTCACTTGGCATTTAGAGGCACTAGGGGGCGTTAGTGCTCTACACCCGGTGAAATGCCTGTTTCGTTTGTGATTTTCCTTTGTGAAAAACAACTATGCACAGAGTGTTTTGTGCCAATTTTCCATCCTTTTAGATTGACGGAAAGCATTTTACCTACGTAGAAACAGAAAACGAATAGAAAGAGCGTTGCATTGCGTTTACTGAAAGCTTAGGGCGGTCTCGGTGGTACGTTAGTGAAGTTATCTGGGGACACCTTAGCCACGTACATTGTGTTGGAGAGGCACCGAGAATTCATTCAGGAGTTCTCAAAGTTCGAGGACACAGTTGCCTTACACGTAGGCACGGTGGCAGCCGTGGACATGGCAGTGATTTGGAGAATGTTGTACTAGTCGGCTCTCGCTGTGATAATGCTTTGCAACAAATCTCCCCAAAACTCACTTACATAAAGAAGAATCTAGTTTTCTCGGACCTGTGGGCTAGCTGCAGCGGCTCTCTTGTAGACCTCTCGATGGTGGGTGTTGCTCCATGCCGTGGGTCAGTTTGAGGTCTGTCCCGCACACCTTACCGTGGAGCCCAACTGTGAGGCTGCAGGTCCCTGTCCTCTCGCAGAGTTCACTGAAATGTAAGAGGTGAGCCCAACCACACAAGGCCACGTAAGGCCTCTGCGACTCATTGAAGGCCATCGTGTCTTCCCTTGGCCTCCTGGGAACCCCCTGGGCCCAGGATGCAGCTTCGGTAGCCCAGGGCAACCGGCGGAGGGGGGCGGGCGGGGCTGCAGGAGGGTGGAACGCGGAGGTCACAGAGGGTGTGGGTGTGGCCACCTCTGCTGTGACTGAACCAAGGGCGTGGGTGGGGGGCTGGGGGTCCAGGGCAGGGCCCTCAGAGCCCGGTAGGCCCAGGGGGGCGGCTCAAGCACCTAGGCCCAGGCCGAAGAGCGCCTTCTTGGTCTGCGCGGCAGGCCGGCCTCTCGCCTTGCCACTCAGGCCGCCCTCCCACTTGAAGTGGGTGTGGCACGCGTCCGCGGAGTACACCTCGCTGCACAGGTAGCCGTGGGACTGGGCGTCGTAGCTTCCTGCGAGGCGGCCGGAGGTCCCGCAGGCGGGTGGGTCCCTGGGACAGACGCGCGGAGCGGCTCCTGCCCGGCCCCCCTGAGAACCGTTGCCGTTCGGTAAGGCGGGGCGCCTGCTTCAGAATGTAAATCACGTGTCCGCTCTATGGATACGCTGTTTAGTTTACCAGGCAAGACTTTCTTGGTGAAAGAAGCAGCGTTGGCTTGCATCCTCGAGCAGGCTTGTCATCTGGCTGTGCACTGGTACTCTTTCTCTGGGTGTGCTAGTCCGCAGGGCAGGGCATCCCCTGGGCAGGGTGGAGCATGATCTCTGCGGCCTCGTCTTGCAGCTCCTTCCTTTCATTCTCAATCATCCTGCCCACAGTGGCCTCCTCTCAGGCCTGCATACTTACAACGGCGCATTGCCCGTGCTGCCCCTCTGCAGGAAGTGTCCCTCTGTTTAGTTTGCAGCTGACTGATGCCGCCTCACCCTTCTCATCTCTTCTCAGGTGTCACTTGGTCAAGAAAGCGTCCCCTTACCTACTCAACTCATCTCGTCTCCCTACCGTAGCTCACGTGACACCACGCACCTCTCGCTTATGGCCGTCATCGCCTTTCGCATCCAGTTTCAGGTAGGTAAGTTTACCCCGTGGCCCGTGAGGAAGAAGAGATCACGCCTGTTTTGCTTACTCTTGATTCCCAGCGACTAGCCCGGTTACTGATAACCTCTGTTAGAGGGAGAAAGGAATGCACCCAATCCCTGGTGAAGCCCCGACCGTTTTCCTTTCTAGTGTCCCTCGTACTCCTCCCTGCCGTCTGTGTCGCCCTTACTCCGCGTCTACCGTTTATGAGTTTACACCTGGGTTACGGTGACTGCTTCGGAGAATCGCATGCCTTTCTACCTCCCTCGCTGCGACCTCTCCTACACCTCCCAGGGCTCTTGGGTTATGCCCTTGCCCTCTTCCGAGCCGTCCGTGGCACCCGCTGTCAACCCCGTACGGCCAAGCTCCTAAGACTGACACTCCAGGCCCTCCGTAATTTGGCTTCAGTTTCACTTTCTAGACGTTTCAAGAAAAAACAGGGTCTAAATATCTGTGCACCTCTGCTCCGTTTCATATCTACCCACGAGGTTAATTTTTTTGTTTCTTCCAGTCCACCTATTTTGCACCTCCGTCTCTGCGAAGACTTCACTGAGAATCCAAGCGATTTCTGGATCCCTTCTCTCCCCTGAAGCTGTAAACAGTTTAACAAGACAGGTGCGGAACTGCCGTAAGGTAATCTACATCTTGTCTCCCTCTCTGGTATCTAACCTCCCTGCGAATGGGGGTACGTCTCCGTGTCCTGTGCGGTTTTCAGCACAGTACTCTCTACACGTAGTGGATATTTGATTTGGTAAGTGACCGAATAAGTGAATGAGTCACCAAGATAAGGGTATTGTCTCATTCTTTCTCGCTTTTTCCACTTCCAAGTTTCTTTAGTTAGTTTCCTCAGACAAAAGGTTTCTTTGTAGCTACACAGTGGCCAGGTCCAGAGAATGTTGCAGATAGCTGCTGAAAACATCCCTCCTCCACTTGAGAATGGCTTGCTCTCCCTCTCAAGCGGAGAGAGCTGGGATTCGATATTTAATTAAGCGCCTCTGTTCACTTGGCATTTAGAGGCACTAGGGGGCGTTAGTGCTCTACACCCGGTGAAATGCCTGTTTCGTTTGTGATTTTCCTTTGTGAAAAACAACTATGCACAGAGTGTTTTGTGCCAATTTTCCATCCTTTTAGATTGACGGAAAGCATTTTACCTACGTAGAAACAGAAAACGAATAGAAAGAGCGTCGCATTGCATTTAATGAAAGCTTAGGGCGGTCTCGGTGGTACGTTAGTGAAGTTATCTGGGGACACCTTAGCCACGTACATTGTGTTGGAGAGGCACCGAGAATTCATTCAGGAGTTCTCAAAGTTCGAGGACACAGTTGCCTTACACGTAGGCACGGTGGCAGCCGTGGACATGGCAGTGATTTGGAGAATGTTGTACTAGTCGGCTCTCGCTGTGATAATGCTTTGCAACAAATCTCCCCAAAACTCACTTACATAAAGAAGAATCTAGTTTTCTCGGACCTGTGGGCTAGCTGCAGCGGCTCTCTTGTAGACCTCTCGATGGCGGGTGTTGCTCCATGCCGTGGGTCAGTTTGAGGTCTGTCCCGCACACCTTACCGTGGAGCCCAACTGTGAGGCTGCAGGTCCCTGTCCTCTCGCAGAGTTCACTGAAACGTAAGAGGTGAGCCCAACCACACAAGGCCACGTAAGGCCTCTGCGACTCATTGAAGGCCATCGTGTCTTCCCTTGGCCTCCTGGGAACCCCCTGGCCCCAGGATGCAGCTTCGGTAGCCCAGGGCAACCGGCGGAGGGGGGCGGGCGGGGCTGCAGGAGGGTGGAACGCGGAGGTCACAGAGGGTGTGGGTGTGGCCACCTCTGCTGTGACTGAACCAAGGGCGTGTGTGGGGGGCTGGGGGTCCAGGGCAGGGCCCTCAGAGCCCGGTAGGCCCAGGGGGGCGGCTCAAGCACCTAGGCCCAGGCCGAAGAGCGCCTTCTTGGTCTGCGCGGCAGGCCGGCCTCTCGCCTTGCCACTCAGGCCGCCCTCCCACTTGAAGTGTGTGTGGCACGCGTCCGCGGAGTACACCTCGCTGCACAGGTAGCCGTGGGACTGGGCGTCGTAGCTTCCTGCGAGGCGGCCGGAGGTCCCGCAGGCGGGTGGGTCCCTGGGACAGACGCGCGGAGCGGCTCCTGCCCGGCCCCCCTGAGAACCGTCGCCGTTCCGTAAGGCGGGGCGCCTGCTTCAGAATGTAAATCACGTGTCCGCTTGGTGAAAGAAGCAGCGTTGGCTTGCATCGTCGAGCAGGCTTGTCATCTGGCTGTGCACTGGTACTCTCTCTCTGGGTGTGCTAGTCCGCAGGGCAGGGCATCCCCTGGGCAGGGTGGAGCGTGATCTCTGCGGCCTCGTCTTGCAGCTCCTTCCTTTCATTCTCAATCATCCTGCCCACAGTGGCCTCCTCTCAGGCCTGCATACTTACAACGGCGCATTGCCCGTGCTGCCCCTCTGCAGGAAGTGTCCCTCTGTTTAGTTTGCAGCTGACTGATGCCGCCTCACCCTTCTCATCTCTTCTCAGGTGTCACTTGGTCAAGAAAGCGTCCCCTTACCTACTCAACTCATCTCGTCTCCCTACCGTAGCTCACGTGACACCACGCACCTCTCGCTTATGGCCGTCATCGCCTTTCGCATCCAGTTTCAGGTAGGTAAGTTTACCCCGTGGCCCGTGAGGAAGAAGAGATCACGCCTGTTTTGCTTACTCTTGATTCCCAGCGACTAGCCCGGTTACTGATAACCTCTGTTAGAGGGAGAAAGGAATGCACCCAATCCCTGGTGAAGCCCCGACCGTTTTCCTTTCTAGTGTCCCTCGTACTCCTCCCTGCCGTCTGTGTCGCCCTTACTCCGCGTCTACCGTTTATGAGTTTACACCTGGGTTACGGTGACTGCTTCGGAGAATCGCATGCCTTTCTACCTCCCTCGCTGCGACCTCTCCTACACCTCCCAGGGCTCTTGGGTTATGCCCTTGCCCTCTTCCGAGCCGTCCGTGGCACCCGCTGTCAACCCCGTACGGCCAAGCTCCTAAGACTGACACTCCAGGCCCTCCGTAATTTGGCTTCAGTTTCACTTTCTAGACGTTTCAAGAAAGAACGGGGTCTAAATATCTGTGCACCTCTGCTCCGTTTCACATCTACCCACGAGGTTAATTTTTTTGTTTCTTCCAGTCCACCTATTTTGCACCTCCGTCTCTGCGAAGACTTCACTGAGAATCCAAGCAATTTCTGGATCCCTTCTCTCCCCTGAAGCTGTAAACAGTTTAACAAGACAGGTGCGGAACTGCCGTAAGGTAATCTACATCTTGTCTCCCTCTCTGGTATCTAACCTCCCTGCGAATGGGGGTACGTCTCCGTGTCCTGTGCGGTTTTCAGCACAGTACTCTCTACACGTAGTGGATATTTGATTTGGTAAGTGACCGAATAAGTGAATGAGTCACCAAGATAAGGGTATTGTCTCATTCTTTCTCGCTTTTTCCACTTCCAAGTTTCTTTAGTTAGTTTCCTCAGACAAAAGGTTTCTTTGTAGCTACACAGTGGCCAGGTCCAGAGAATGTTGCAGATAGCTGCTGAAAACATCCCTCCTCCACTTGAGAATGGCTTGCTCTCCCTCTCAAGCGGAGAGAGCTGGGATTCGATATTTAATTAAGCGCCTCTGTTCACTTGGCATTTAGAGGCACTAGGGGGCGTTAGTGCTCTACACCCGGTGAAATGCCTGTTTCGTTTGTGATTTTCCTTTGTGAAAAACAACTATGCACAGAGTGTTTTGTGCCAATTTTCCATCCTTTTAGATTGACGGAAAGCATTTTACCTACGTAGAAACAGAAAACGAATAGAAAGAGCGTCGCATTGCGTTTACTGAAAGCTTAGGGCGGTCTCGGTGGTACGTTAGTGAAGTTATCTGGGGACACCTTAGCCACGTACATTGTGTTGGAGAGGCACCGAGAATTCATTCAGGAGTTCTCAAAGTTCGAGGACACAGTTGCCTTACACGTAGGCACGGTGGCAGCCGTGGACATGGCAGTGATTTGGAGAATGTTGTACTAGTCGGCTCTCGCTGTGATAATGCTTTGCAACAAATCTCCCCAAAACTCACTTACATAAAGAAGAATCTAGTTTTCTCGGACCTGTGGGCTAGCTGCAGCGGCTCTCTTGTAGACCTCTCGATGGCGGGTGTTGCTCCATGCCGTGGGTCAGTTTGAGGTCTGTCCCGCACACCTTACCGTGGAGCCCAACTGTGAGGCTGCAGGTCCCTGTCCTCTCGCAGAGTTCACTGAAACGTAAGAGGTGAGCCCAACCACACAAGGCCACGTAAGGCCTCTGCGACTCATTGAAGGCCATCGTGTCTTCCCTTGGCCTCCTGGGAACCCCCTGGCCCCAGGATGCAGCTTCGGTAGCCCAGGGCAACCGGCGGAGGGGGGCGGGCGGGGCTGCAGGAGGGTGGAACGCGGAGGTCACAGAGGGTGTGGGTGTGGCCACCTCTGCTGTGACTGAACCAAGGGCGTGGGTGGGGGGCTGGGGGTCCAGGGCAGGGCCCTCAGAGCCCGGTAGGCCCAGGGGGGCGGCGCAAGCACCTAGGCCCAGGCCGAAGAGCGCCTTCTTGGTCTGCGCGGCAGGCCGGCCTCTCGCCTTGCCACTCAGGCCGCCCTCCCACTTGAAGTGTGTGTGGCACGCGTCCGCGGAGTACACCTCGCTGCACAGGTAGCCGTGGGACTGGGCGTCGTAGCTTCCTGCGAGGCGGCCGGAGGTCCCGCAGGCGGGTGGGTCCCTGGGACAGACGCGCGGAGCGGCTCCTGCCCGGCCCCCCTGAGAACCATCGCCGTTCCGTAAGGCGGGGCGCCTGCTTCAGAATGTAAATCACGTGTCCGCTCTATGGATACGCTGTTTAGTTTACCAGGCAAGACTTTCTTGGTGAAAGAAGCAGCGTTGGCTTGCATCGTCGAGCAGGCTTGTCATCTGGCTGTGCACTGGTACTCTCTCTCTGGGTGTGCTAGTCCGCAGGGCAGGGCATCCCCTGGGCAGGGTGGAGCGTGATCTCTGCGGCCTCGTCTTGCAGCTCCTTCCTTTCATTCTCAATCATCCTGCCCACAGTGGCCTCCTCTCAGGCCTGCATACTTACAACGGCGCATTGCCCGTGCTGCCCCTCTGCAGGAAGTGTCCCTCTGTTTAGTTTGCAGCTGACTGATGCCGCCTCACCCTTCTCATGTCTTCTCAGGTGTCACTTGGTCAAGAAAGCGTCCCCTTACCTACTCAACTCATCTCGTCTCCCTACCGTAGCTCACGTGACACCACGCACCTCTCGCTTATGGCCGTCATCGCCTTTCGCATCCAGTTTCAGGTAGGTAAGTTTACCCCGTGGCCCGTGAGGAAGAAGAGATCACGCCTGTTTTGCTTACTCTTGATTCCCAGCGACTAGCCCGGTTACTGATAACCTCTGTTAGAGGGAGAAAGGAATGCACCCAATCCCTGGTGAAGCCCCGACCGTTTTCCTTTCTAGTGTCCCTCGTACTCCTCCCTGCCGTCTGTGTCGCCCTTACTCCGCGTCTACCGTTTATGAGTTTACACCTGGGTTACGGTGACTGCTTCGGAGAATCGCATGCCTTTCTACCTCCCTCGCTGCGACCTCTCCTACACCTCCCAGGGCTCTTGGGTTATGCCCTTGCCCTCTTCCGAGCCGTCCGTGGCACCCGCTGTCAACCCCGTACGGCCAAGCTCCTAAGACTGACACTCCAGGCCCTCCGTAATTTGGCTTCAGTTTCACTTTCTAGACGTTTCAAGAAAGAACGGGGTCTAAATATCTGTGCACCTCTGCTCCGTTTCATATCTACCCACGAGGTTAATTTTTTTGTTTCTTCCAGTCCACCTATTTTGCACCTCCGTCTCTGCGAAGACTTCACTGAGAATCCAAGCGATTTCTGGATCCCTTCTCTCCCCTGAAGCTGTAAACAGTTTAACAAGACAGGTGCGGAACTGCCGTAAGGTAATCTACATCTTGTCTCCCTCTCTGGTATCTAACCTCCCTGCGAATGGGGGTACGTCTCCGTGTCCTGTGCGGTTTTCAGCACAGTACTCTCTACACGTAGTGGATATTTGATTTGGTAAGTGACCGAATAAGTGAATGAGTCACCATGATAAGGGTATTGTCTCATTCTTTCTCGCTTTTTCCACTTCCAAGTTTCTTTAGTTAGTTTCCTCAGACAAAAGGTTTCTTTGTAGCTACACAGTGGCCAGGTCCAGAGAATGTTGCAGATAGCTGCTGAAAACATCCCTCCTCCACTTGAGAATGGCTTGCTCTCCCTCTCAAGCGGAGAGAGCTGGGATTCGATATTTAATTAAGCGCCTCTGTTCACTTGGCATTTAGAGGCACTAGGGGGCGATAGTGCTCTACACCCGGTGAAATGCCTGTTTCGTTTGTGATTTTCCTTTGTGAAAAACAACTATGCACAGAGTGTTTTGTGCCAATTTTCCATCCTTTTAGATTGACGGAAAGCATTTTACCTACGTAGAAACAGAAAACGAATAGAAAGAGCGTCGCATTGCGTTTACTGAAAGCTTAGGGCGGTCTCGGTGGTACGTTAGTGAAGTTATCTGGGGACACCTTAGCCACGTACATTGTGTTGGAGAGGCACCGAGAATTCATTCAGGAGTTCTCAAAGTTCGAGGACACAGTTGCCTTACACGTAGGCACGGTGGCAGCCGTGGACATGGCAGTGATTTGGAGAATGTTGTACTAGTCGGCTCTTGCTGTGATAATGCTTTGCAACAAATCTCCCCAAAACTCACTTACATAAAGAAGAATCTAGTTTTCTTGGACCTGTGGGCTAGCTGCAGCGGCTCTCTTGTAGACCTCTCGATGGCGGGTGTTGCTCCATGCCGTGGGTCAGTTTGAGGTCTGTCCCGCACACCTTACCGTGGAGCCCAACTGTGAGGCTGCAGGTCCCTGTCCTCTCGGAGAGTTCACTGAAACGTAAGAGGTGAGCCCAACCACACAAGGCCACGTAAGGCCTCTGCGACTCATTGAAGGCCATTGTGTCTTCCCTTGGCCTCCTGGGAACCCCCTGGCCCCAGGATGCAGCTTCGGTAGCCCAGGGCAACCGGTGGAGGGGGGCGGGCGGGGCTGCAGGAGGGTGGAACGCAGAGGTCACAGAGGGTGTGGGTGTGGCCACCTCTACTGTGACTGAACCAAGGGCGTGGGTGGGGGGCTGGGGTTCCAGGGCAGGGCCCTCAGAGCCCGGTAGGCCCAGGGGGGCGGCGCAAGCACCTAGGCCCAGGCCGAAGAGCGCCTTCTTGGTCTGCGCGGCAGGCAGGCCTCTCGCCTTGCCACTCAGGCCGCCCAACCACTTGAAGTGTGTGTGGCACGCGTCCGCGGAGTACACCTCGCTGCACAGGTAGCCGTGGGACTGGGCGTCGTAGCTTCCTGCGAGGCGGCCGGAGGTCCCGCAGGCGGGTGGGTCCCTGGGACAGACGCGCTGAGCGGCTCCTGCCCGGCCCCCCTGAGAACCGTTGCCGTTCCGTAAGGCGGGGCGCCTGCTTCAGAATGTAAATCACGTGTCCGCTCTATGGATACGCTGTTTAGTTTACCAGGCAAGACTTTCTTGGTGAAAGAAGCAGCGTTGGCTTGCATCGTCGAGCAGGCTTGTCATCTGGCTGTGCACTGGTACTCTCTGGGTGTGCTAGTCCGCAGGGCAGGGCATCCCCTGGGCAGGGTGGAGCGTGATCTCTGCGGCCTCGTCTTGCAGCTCCTTCCTTTCATTCTCAATCATCCTGCCCACAGTGGCCTCCTCTCAGGCCTGCATACTTACAACGGCGCATTGCCCGTGCTGCCCCTCTGCAGGAAGTGTCCCTCTGTTTAGTTTGCAGCTGACTGATGCCGCCTCACCCTTCTCATGTCTTCTCAGGTGTCACTTGGTCAAGAAAGCGTCCCCTTACCTACTCAACTCATCTCGTCTCCCTACCGTAGCTCACGTGACACCACGCACCTCTCGCTTATGGCCGTCATCGCCTTTCGCATCCAGTTTCAGGTAGGTAAGTTTACCCCGTGGCCCGTGAGGAAGAAGAGATCACGCCTGTTTTGCTTACTCTTGATTCCCAGCGACTAGCCCGGTTACTGATAACCTCTGTTAGAGGGAGAAAGGAATGCACCCAATCCCTGGTGAAGCCCCGACCGTTTTCCTTTCTAGTGTCCCTCGTACTCCTCCCTGCCGTCTGTGTCGCCCTTACTCCGCGTCTACCGTTTATGAGTTTACACCTGGGTTACGGTGACTGCTTCGGAGAATCGCATGCCTTTCTACCTCCCTCGCTGCGACCTCTCCTACACCTCCCAGGGCTCTTGGGTTATGCCCTTGCCCTCTTCCGAGCCGTCCGTGGCACCCGCTGTCAACCCCGTACGGCCAGGCTCCTAAGACTGACACTCCAGGCCCTCCGTAATTTGGCTTCAGTTTCACTTTCTAGACGTTTCAAGAAAAAACAGGGTCTAAATATCTGTGCACCTCTGCTCCGTTTCATATCTACCCACGAGGTTAATTTTTTTGTTTCTTCCAGTCCACCTATTTTGCACCTCCGTCTCTGCGAAGACTTCACTGAGAATCCAAGCGATTTCTGGATCCCTTCTCTCCCCTGAAGCTGTAAACAGTTTAACAAGACAGGTGCGGAACTGCCGTAAGGTAATCTACATCTTGTCTCCCTCTCTGGTATCTAACCTCCCTGCGAATGGGGGTACGTCTCCGTGTCCTGTGCGGTTTTCAGCACAGTACTCTCTACACGTAGTGGATATTTAATTTGGTAAGTGACCGAATAAGTGAATGAGTCACCAAGATAAGGGTATTGTCTCATTCTTTCTCGCTTTTTCCACTTCCAAGTTTCTTTAGTTAGTTTCCTCAGACAAAAGGTTTCTTTGTAGCTACACAGTGGCCAGGTCCAGAGAATGTTGCAGATAGCTGCTGAAAACATCCCTCCTCCACTTGAGAATGGCTTGCTCTCCCTCTCAAGCGGAGAGAGCTGGGATTCGATATTTAATTAAGCGCCTCTGTTCACTTGGCATTTAGAGGCACTAGGGGGCGTTAGTGCTCTACACCCGGTGAAATGCCTGTTTCGTTTGTGATTTTCCTTTGTGAAAAACAACTATGCACAGAGTGTTTTGTGCCAATTTTCCATCCTTTTAGATTGACGGAAAGCATTTTACCTACGTAGAAACAGAAAACGAATAGAAAGAGCGTCGCATTGCGTTTACTGAAAGCTTAGGGCGGTCTCGGTGGTACGTTAGTGAAGTTATCTGGGGACACCTTAGCCACGTACATTGTGTTGGAGAGGCACCGAGAATTCATTCAGGAGTTCTCAAAGTTCGAGGACACAGTTGCCTTACACGTAGGCACGGTGGCAGCCGTGGACATGGCAGTGATTTGGAGAATGTTGTACTAGTCGGCTCTCGCTGTGATAATGCTTTGCAACAAATCTCCCCAAAACTCACTTACATAAAGAAGAATCTAGTTTTCTCGGACCTGTGGGCTAGCTGCAGCGGCTCTCTTGTAGACCTCTCGATGGCGGGTGTTGCTCCATGCCGTGGGTCAGTTTGAGGTCTGTCCCGCACACCTTACCGTGGAGCCCAACTGTGAGGCTGCAGGTCCCTGTCCTCTCGCAGAGTTCACTGAAACGTAAGAGGTGAGCCCAACCACACAAGGCCACGTAAGGCCTCTGCGACTCATTGAAGGCCATCGTGTCTTCCCTTGGCCTCCTGGGAACCCCCTGGCCCCAGGATGCAGCTTCGGTAGCCCAGGGCAACCGGCGGAGGGGGGCGGGCGGGGCTGCAGGAGGGTGGAACGCGGAGGTCACAGAGGGTGTGGGTGTGGCCACCTCTGCTGTGACTGAACCAAGGGCGTGGGTGGGGGGCTGGGGGTCCAGGGCAGGGCCCTCAGAGCCCGGTAGGCCCAGGGGGGCGGCTCAAGCACCTAGGCCCAGGCCGAAGAGCGCCTTCTTGGTCTGCGCGGCAGGCCGGCCTCTCGCCTTGCCACTCAGGCCGCCCTCCCACTTGAAGTGTGTGTGGCACGCGTCCGCGGAGTACACCTCGCTGCACAGGTAGCCGTGGGACTGGGCGTCGTAGCTTCCTGCGAGGCGGCCGGAGGTCCCGCAGGCGGGTGGGTCCCTGGGACAGACGCGCGGAGCGGCTCCTGCCCGGCCCCCCTGAGAACCGTTGCCGTTCCGTAAGGCGGGGCGCCTGCTTCAGAATGTAAATCACGTGTCCGCTCTATGGATACGCTGTTTAGTTTACCAGGCAAGACTTTCTTGGTGAAAGAAGCAGCGTTGGCTTGCATCCTCGAGCAGGCTTGTCATCTGGCTGTGCACTGGTACTCTTTCTCTGGGTGTGCTAGTCCGCAGGGCAGGGCATCCCCTGGGCAGGGTGGAGCATGATCTCTGCGGCCTCGTCTTGCAGCTCCTTCCTTTCATTCTCAATCATCCTGCCCACAGTGGCCTCCTCTCAGGCCTGCATACTTACAACGGCGCATTGCCCGTGCTGCCCCTCTGCAGGAAGTGTCCCTCTGTTTAGTTTGCAGCTGACTGATGCCGCCTCACCCTTCTCATGTCTTCTCAGGTGTCACTTGGTCAAGAAAGCGTCCCCTTACCTACTCAACTCATCTCGTCTCCCTACCGTAGCTCACGTGACACCACGCACCTCTCGCTTATGGCCGTCATCGCCTTTCGCATCCACTTTCAGGTAGGTAAGTTTACCCCGTGGTCCGTGAGGAAGAAGAGATCACGCCTCTTTTGCTTACTATTGATTCCCAGCGACTAGCCCGGTTACTGATAACCTCTGTTAGAGGGAGAAAGGAATGCACCCAATCCCTGGTGAAGCCCCGACCGTTTTCCTTTCTAGTGTCCCTCGTACTCCTCCCTGCCGTCTGTGTCGCCCTTACTCCGCGTCTACCGTTTATGAGTTTACACCTGGGTTACGGTGACTGCTTCGGAGAATCGCATGCCTTTCTACCTCCCTCGCTGCGACCTCTCCTACACCTCCCAGGGCTCTTGGGTTATGCCCTTGCCCTCTTCCGAGCCGTCCGTGGCACCCGCTGTCAACCCCGTACGGCCAGGCTCCTAAGACTGACACTCCAGGCCCTCCGTAATTTGGCTTCAGTTTCACTTTCTAGACGTTTCAAGAAAAAACAGGGTCTAAATATCTGTGCACCTCTGCTCCGTTTCATATCTACCCACGAGGTTAATTTTTTTGTTTCTTCCAGTCCACCTATTTTGCACCTCCGTCTCTGCAAAGACTTCACTGAGAATCCAAGCGATTTCTGGATCCCTTCTCTCCCCTGAAGCTGTAAACAGTTTAACAAGACAGGTGCGGAACTGCCGTAAGGTAATCTACATCTTGTCTCCCTCTCTGGTATCTAACCTCCCTGCGAATGGGGGTACGTCTCCGTGTCCTGTGCGGTTTTCAGCACAGTACTCTCTACACGTAGTGGATATTTGATTTGGTAAGTGACCGAATAAGTGAATGAGTCACCAAGATAAGGGTATTGTCTCATTCTTTCTCGCTTTTTCCACTTCCAAGTTTCTTTAGTTAGTTTCCTCAGACAAAAGGTTTCTTTGTAGCTACACAGTGGCCAGGTCCAGAGAATGTTGCAGATAGCTGCTGAAAACATCCCTCCTCCACTTGAGAATGGCTTGCTCTCCTTCTCAAGCGGAGAGAGCTGGGATTCGATATTTAATTAAGCGCCTCTGTTCACTTGGCATTTAGAGGCACTAGGGGGCGTTAGTGCTCTACACCCGGTGAAATGCCTGTTTCGTTTGTGATTTTCCTTTGTGAAAAACAACTATGCACAGAGTGTTTTGTGCCAATTTTCCATCCTTTTAGATTGACGGAAAGCATTTTACCTACGTAGAAACAGAAAACGAATAGAAAGAGCGTCGCATTGCGTTTACTGAAAGCTTAGGGCGGTCTCGGTGGTACGTTAGTGAAGTTATCTGGGGACACCTTAGCCACGTACATTGTGTTGGAGAGGCACCGAGAATTCATTCAGGAGTTCTCAAAGTTCGAGGACACAGTTGCCTTACACGTAGGCACGGTGGCAGCCGTGGACATGGCAGTGATTTGGAGAATGTTGTACTAGTCGGCTCTCACTGTGATAATGCTTTGCAACAAATCTCCCCAAAACTCACTTACATAAAGAAGAATCTAGTTTTCTCGGACCTGTGGGCTAGCTGCAGCGGCTCTCTTGTAGACCTCTCGATGGCGGGTGTTGCTCCATGCCGTGGGTCAGTTTGAGGTCTGTCCCGCACACCTTACCGTGGAGCCCAACTGTGAGGCTGCAGGTCCCTGTCCTCTCGCCGAGTTCACTGAAACGTAAGAGGTGAGCCCAACCACACAAGGCCACGTAAGGCCTCTGCGACTCATTGAAGGCCATCGTGTCTTCCCTTGGCCTCCTGGGAACCCCCTGGCCCCAGGATGCAGCTTCGGTAGCCCAGGGCAACCGGCGGAGGGGGGCGGGCGGGGCTGCAGGAGGGTGGAACGCAGAGGTCACAGAGGGTGTGGGTGTGGCCACCTCTGCTGTGACTGAACCAAGGGCGTGGGTGGGGGGCTGGGGGTTCAGGGCAGGGCCCTCAGAGCCCGGTAGTCCCAGGGGGGCGGCGCAAGCACCTAGGCCCAGGCCGAAGAGCGCCTTCTTGGTCTGCGCGGCAGGCCGGCCTCTCGCCTTGCCACTCAGGCCGCCCTCCCACTTGAAGTGTGTTTGGCACGCGTCCGCGGAGTACACCTCGCTGCACAGGTAGCCGTGGGACTGGGCGTCGTAGCTTCCTGCGAGGCGGCCGGAGGTCCCGCAGGCGGGTGGGTCCCTGGGACAGACGCGCGGAGCGGCTCCTGCCCGGCCCCCCTGAGAACCGTCGCCGTTCCGTAAGGCGGGGCGCCTGCTTCAGAATGTAAATCACGTGTCCGCTCTATGGATACGCTGTTTAGTTTACCAGGCAAGACTTTCTTGGTGAAAGAAGCAGCGTTGGCTTGCATCGTCGAGCAGGCTTGTCATCTGGCTGTGCACTGGTACTCTCTCTCTGGGTGTGCTAGTCCGCAGGGCAGGGCATCCCCTGGGCAGGGTGGAGCGTGATCTCTGCGGCCTCGTCTTGCAGCTCCTTCCTTTCATTCTCAATCATCCTGCCCACAGTGGCCTCCTCTCAGGCCTGCATACTTACAACGGCGCATTGCCCGTGCTGCCCCTCTGCAGGAAGTGTCCCTCTGTTTAGTTTGCAGCTGACTGATGCCGCCTCACCCTTCTCATGTCTTCTCAGGTGTCACTTGGTCAAGAAAGCGTCCCCTTACCTACTCAACTCATCTCGTCTCCCTACCGTAGCTCACGTGACACCACGCACCTCTCGCTTATGGCCGTCATCGCCTTTCGCATCCAGTTTCAGGTAGGTAAGTTTACCCCGTGGCCCGTGAGGAAGAAGAGATCACGCCTGTTTTGCTTACTCTTGATTCCCAGCGACTAGCCCGGTTACTGATAACCTCTGTTAGAGGGAGAAAGGAATGCACCCAATCCCTGGTGAAGCCCCGACCGTTTTCCTTTCTAGTGTCCCTCGTACTCCTCCCTGCCGTCTGTGTCGCCCTTACTCCGCGTCTACCGTTTATGAGTTTACACCTGGGTTACGGTGACTGCTTCGGAGAATCGCATGCCTTTCTACCTCCCTCGCTGCGACCTCTCCTACACCTCCCAGGGCTCTTGGGTTATGCCCTTGCCCTCTTCCGAGCCGTCCGTGGCACCCGCTGTCAACCCCGTACGGCCAAGCTCCTAAGACTGACACTCCAGGCCCTCCGTAATTTGGCTTCAGTTTCACTTTCTAGACGTTTCAAGAAAGAACGGGGTCTAAATATCTGTGCACCTCTGCTCCGTTTCATATCTACCCACGAGGTTAATTTTTTTGTTTCTTCCAGTCCACCTATTTTGCACCTCCGTCTCTGCGAAGACTTCACTGAGAATCCAAGCGATTTCTGGATCCCTTCTCTCCCCTGAAGCTGTAAACAGTTTAACAAGACAGGTGCGGAACTGCCGTAAGGTAATCTACATCTTGTCTCCCTCTCTGGTATCTAACCTCCCTGCGAATGGGGGTACGTCTCCGTGTCCTGTGCGGTTTTCAGCACAGTACTCTCTACACGTAGTGGATATTTGATTTGGTAAGTGACCGAATAAGTGAATGAGTCACCAAGATAAGGGTATTGTCTCATTCTTTCTCGCTTTTTCCACTTCCAAGTTTCTTTAGTTAGTTTCCTCAGACAAAAGGTTTCTTTGTAGCTACACAGTGGCCAGGTCCAGAGAATGTTGCAGATAGCTGCTGAAAACATCCCTCCTCCACTTGAGAATGGCTTGCTCTCCCTCTCAAGCGGAGAGAGCTGGGATTCGATATTTAATTAAGCGCCTCTGTTCACTTGGCATTTAGAGGCACTAGGGGGCGATAGTGCTCTACACCCGGTGAAATGCCTGTTTCGTTTGTGATTTTCCTTTGTGAAAAACAACTATGCACAGAGTGTTTTGTGCCAATTTTCCATCCTTTTAGATTGACGGAAAGCATTTTACCTACGTAGAAACAGAAAACGAATAGAAAGAGCGTCGCATTGCGTTTACTGAAAGCTTAGGGCGGTCTCGGTGGTACGTTAGTGAAGTTATCTGGGGACACCTTAGCCACGTACATTGTGTTGGAGAGGCACCGAGAATTCATTCAGGAGTTCTCAAAGTTCGAGGACACAGTTGCCTTACACGTAGGCACGGTGGCAGCCGTGGACATGGCAGTGATTTGGAGAATGTTGTACTAGTCGGCTCTTGCTGTGATAATGCTTTGCAACAAATCTCCCCAAAACTCACTTACATAAAGAAGAATCTAGTTTTCTTGGACCTGTGGGCTAGCTGCAGCGGCTCTCTTGTAGACCTCTCGATGGCGGGTGTTGCTCCATGCCGTGGGTCAGTTTGAGGTCTGTCCCGCACACCTTACCGTGGAGCCCAACTGTGAGGCTGCAGGTCCCTGTCCTCTCGCAGAGTTCACTGAAACGTAAGAGGTGAGCCCAACCACACAAGGCCACGTAAGGCCTCTGCGACTCATTGAAGGCCATCGTGTCTTCCCTTGGCCTCCTGGGAACCCCCTGGCCCCAGGATGCAGCTTCGGTAGCCCAGGGCAACCGGTGGAGGGGGGCGGGCGGGGCTGCAGGAGGGTGGAACGCAGAGGTCACAGAGGGTGTGGGTGTGGCCACCTCTACTGTGACTGAACCAAGGGCGTGGGTGGGGGGCTGGGGTTCCAGGGCAGGGCCCTCAGAGCCCGGTAGGCCCAGGGGGGCGGCGCAAGCACCTAGGCCCAGGCCGAAGAGCGCCTTCTTGGTCTGCGCGGCAGGCAGGCCTCTCGCCTTGCCACTCAGGCCGCCCAACCACTTGAAGTGTGTGTGGCACGCGTCCGCGGAGTACACCTCGCTGCACAGGTAGCCGTGGGACTGGGCGTCGTAGCTTCCTGCGAGGCGGCCGGAGGTCCCGCAGGCGGGTGGGTCCCTGGGACAGACGCGCAGAGCGGCTCCTGCCCGGCCCCCCTGAGAACCGTTGCCGTTCCGTAAGGCGGGGCGCCTGCTTCAGAATGTAAATCACGTGTCCGCTCTATGGATACGCTGTTTAGTTTACCAGGCAAGACTTTCTTGGTGAAAGAAGCAGCGTTGGCTTGCATCCTCGAGCAGGCTTGTCATCTGGCTGTGCACTGGTACTCTTTCTCTGGGTGTGCTAGTCCGCAGGGCAGGGCATCCCCTGGGCAGGGTGGAGCATGATCTCTGCGGCCTCGTCTTGCAGCTCCTTCCTTTCATTCTCAATCATCCTGCCCACAGTGGCCTCCTCTCAGGCCTGCATACTTACAACGGCGCATTGCCCGTGCTGCCCCTCTGCAGGAAGTGTCCCTCTGTTTAGTTTGCAGCTGACTGATGCCGCCTCACCCTTCTCATGTCTTCTCAGGTGTCACTTGGTCAAGAAAGCGTCCCCTTACCTACTCAACTCATCTCGTCTCCCTACCGTAGCTCACGTGACACCACGCACCTCTCGCTTATGGCCGTCATCGCCTTTCGCATCCACTTTCAGGTAGGTAAGTTTACCCCGTGGTCCGTGAGGAAGAAGAGATCACGCCTCTTTTGCTTACTATTGATTCCCAGCGACTAGCCCGGTTACTGATAACCTCTGTTAGAGGGAGAAAGGAATGCACCCAATCCCTGGTGAAGCCCCGACCGTTTTCCTTTCTAGTGTCCCTCGTACTCCTCCCTGCCGTCTGTGTCGCCCTTACTCCGCGTCTACCGTTTATGAGTTTACACCTGGGTTACGGTGACTGCTTCGGAGAATCGCATGCCTTTCTACCTCCCTCGCTGCGACCTCTCCTACACCTCCCAGGGCTCTTGGGTTATGCCCTTGCCCTCTTCCGAGCCGTCCGTGGCACCCGCTGTCAACCCCGTACGGCCAGGCTCCTAAGACTGACACTCCAGGCCCTCCGTAATTTGGCTTCAGTTTCACTTTCTAGACGTTTCAAGAAAAAACAGGGTCTAAATATCTGTGCACCTCTGCTCCGTTTCATATCTACCCACGAGGTTAATTTTTTTGTTTCTTCCAGTCCACCTATTTTGCACCTCCGTCTCTGCGAAGACTTCACTGAGAATCCAAGCGATTTCTGGATCCCTTCTCTCCCCTGAAGCTGTAAACAGTTTAACAAGACAGGTGCGGAACTGCCGTAAGGTAATCTACATCTTGTCTCCCTCTCTGGTATCTAACCTCCCTGCGAATGGGGGTACGTCTCCGTGTCCTGTGCGGTTTTCAGCACAGTACTCTCTACACGTAGTGGATATTTGATTTGGTAAGTGACCGAATAAGTGAATGAGTCACCAAGATAAGGGTATTGTCTCATTCTTTCTCGCTTTTTCCACTTCCAAGTTTCTTTAGTTAGTTTCCTCAGACAAAAGGTTTCTTTGTAGCTACACAGTGGCCAGGTCCAGAGAATGTTGCAGATAGCTGCTGAAAACATCCCTCCTCCACTTGAGAATGGCTTGCTCTCCTTCTCAAGCGGAGAGAGCTGGGATTCGATATTTAATTAAGCGCCTCTGTTCACTTGGCATTTAGAGGCACTAGGGGGCGTTAGTGCTCTACACCCGGTGAAATGCCTGTTTCGTTTGTGATTTTCCTTTGTGAAAAACAACTATGCACAGAGTGTTTTGTGCCAATTTTCCATCCTTTTAGATTGACGGAAAGCATTTTACCTACGTAGAAACAGAAAACGAATAGAAAGAGCGTCGCATTGCGTTTACTGAAAGCTTAGGGCGGTCTCGGTGGTACGTTAGTGAAGTTATCTGGGGACACCTTAGCCACGTACATTGTGTTGGAGAGGCACCGAGAATTCATTCAGGAGTTCTCAAAGTTCGAGGACACAGTTGCCTTACACGTAGGCACGGTGGCAGCCGTGGACATGGCAGTGATTTGGAGAATGTTGTACTAGTCGGCTCTCACTGTGATAATGCTTTGCAACAAATCTCCCCAAAACTCACTTAGATAAAGAAGAATCTAGTTTTCTCGGACCTGTGGGCTAGCTGCAGCGGCTCTCTTGTAGACCTCTCGATGGCGGGTGTTGCTCCATGCCGTGGGTCAGTTTGAGGTCTGTCCCGCACACCTTACCGTGGAGCCCAACTGTGAGGCTGCAGGTCCCTGTCCTCTCGCCGAGTTCACTGAAACGTAAGAGGTGAGCCCAACCACACAAGGCCACGTAAGGCCTCTGCGACTCATTGAAGGCCATCGTGTCTTCCCTTGGCCTCCTGGGAACCCCCTGGCCCCAGGATGCAGCTTCGGTAGCCCAGGGCAACCGGCGGAGGGGGGCGGGCGGGGCTGCAGGAGGGTGGAACGCAGAGGTCACAGAGGGTGTGGGTGTGGCCACCTCTGCTGTGACTGAACCAAGGGCGTGGGTGGGGGGCTGGGGGTTCAGGGCAGGGCCCTCAGAGCCCGGTAGTCCCAGGGGGGCGGCGCAAGCACCTAGGCCCAGGCCGAAGAGCGCCTTCTTGGTCTGCGCGGCAGGCCGGCCTCTCGCCTTGCCACTCAGGCCGCCCTCCCACTTGAAGTGTGTTTGGCACGCGTCCGCGGAGTACACCTCGCTGCACAGGTAGCCGTGGGACTGGGCGTCGTAGCTTCCTGCGAGGCGGCCGGAGGTCCCGCAGGCGGGTGGGTCCCTGGGACAGACGCGCGGAGCGGCTCCTGCCCGGCCCCCCTGAGAACCGTCGCCGTTCCGTAAGGCGGGGCGCCTGCTTCAGAATGTAAATCACGTGTCCGCTCTATGGATACGCTGTTTAGTTTACCAGGCAAGACTTTCTTGGTGAAAGAAGCAGCGTTGGCTTGCATCGTCGAGCAGGCTTGTCATCTGGCTGTGCACTGGTACTCTCTCTCTGGGTGTGCTAGTCCGCAGGGCAGGGCATCCCCTGGGCAGGGTGGAGCGTGATCTCTGCGGCCTCGTCTTGCAGCTCCTTCCTTTCATTCTCAATCATCCTGCCCACAGTGGCCTCCTCTCAGGCCTGCATACTTACAACGGCGCATTGCCCGTGCTGCCCCTCTGCAGGAAGTGTCCCTCTGTTTAGTTTGCAGCTGACTGATGCCGCCTCACCCTTCTCATGTCTTCTCAGGTGTCACTTGGTCAAGAAAGCGTCCCCTTACCTACTCAACTCATCTCGTCTCCCTACCGTAGCTCACGTGACACCACGCACCTCTCGCTTATGGCCGTCATCGCCTTTCGCATCCAGTTTCAGGTAGGTAAGTTTACCCCGTGGCCCGTGAGGAAGAAGAGATCACGCCTGTTTTGCTTACTCTTGATTCCCAGCGACTAGCCCGGTTACTGATAACCTCTGTTAGAGGGAGAAAGGAATGCACCCAATCCCTGGTGAAGCCCCGACCGTTTTCCTTTCTAGTGTCCCTCGTACTCCTCCCTGCCGTCTGTGTCGCCCTTACTCCGCGTCTACCGTTTATGAGTTTACACCTGGGTTACGGTGACTGCTTCGGAGAATCGCATGCCTTTCTACCTCCCTCGCTGCGACCTCTCCTACACCTCCCAGGGCTCTTGGGTTATGCCCTTGCCCTCTTCCGAGCCGTCCGTGGCACCCGCTGTCAACCCCGTACGGCCAAGCTCCTAAGACTGACACTCCAGGCCCTCCGTAATTTGGCTTCAGTTTCACTTTCTAGACGTTTCAAGAAAGAACGGGGTCTAAATATCTGTGCACCTCTGCTCCGTTTCATATCTACCCACGAGGTTAATTTTTTTGTTTCTTCCAGTCCACCTATTTTGCACCTCCGTCTCTGCGAAGACTTCACTGAGAATCCAAGCGATTTCTGGATCCCTTCTCTCCCCTGAAGCTGTAAACAGTTTAACAAGACAGGTGCGGAACTGCCGTAAGGTAATCTACATCTTGTCTCCCTCTCTGGTATCTAACCTCCCTGCGAATGGGGGTACGTCTCCGTGTCCTGTGCGGTTTTCAGCACAGTACTCTCTACACGTAGTGGATATTTGATTTGGTAAGTGACCGAATAAGTGAATGAGTCACCAAGATAAGGGTATTGTCTCATTCTTTCTCGCTTTTTCCACTTCCAAGTTTCTTTAGTTAGTTTCCTCAGACAAAAGGTTTCTTTGTAGCTACACAGTGGCCAGGTCCAGAGAATGTTGCAGATAGCTGCTGAAAACATCCCTCCTCCACTTGAGAATGGCTTGCTCTCCCTCTCAAGCGGAGAGAGCTGGGATTCGATATTTAATTAAGCGCCTCTGTTCACTTGGCATTTAGAGGCACTAGGGGGCGTTAGTGCTCTACACCCGGTGAAATGCCTGTTTCGTTTGTGATTTTCCTTTGTGAAAAACAACTATGCACAGAGTGTTTTGTGCCAATTTTCCATCCTTTTAGATTGACGGAAAGCATTTTACCTACGTAGAAACAGAAAAGGAATAGAAAGAGCGTTGCATCGCGTTTAATGAAAGCTTAGGGCGGTCTCGGTGGTACGTTAGTGAAGTTATCTGGGGACACCTTAGCCACGTACATTGTGTTGGAGAGGCACCGAGAATTCATTCAGGAGTTCTCAAAGTTCGAGGACACAGTTGCCTTACACGTAGGCACGGTAGCAGCCGTGGACATGGCAGTGATTTGGAGAATGTTGTACTAGTCGGCTCTCGCTGTGATAATGCTTTGCAACAAATCTCCCCAAAACTCACTTAGATAAAGAAGAATCTAGTTTTCTCGGACCTGTGGGCTAGCTGCAGCGGCTCTCTTGTAGACCTCTCGATGGCGGGTGTTGCTCCATGCCGTGGGTCAGTTTGAGGTCTGTCCCGCACACCTTACCGTGGAGCCCAACTGTGAGGCTGCAGGTCCCTGTCCTCTCGCAGAGTTCACTGAAACGTAAGAGGTGAGCCCAACCACACAAGGCCACGTAAGGCCTCTGCGACTCATTGAAGGCCATCGTGTCTTCCCTTGGCCTCCTGGTAACCTCCTGGCCCCAGGATGCAGCTTCAGTAGCCCAGGGCAACTGGCGGAGGGGGGCGGGCGGGGCTGCAGGAGGGTGGAACGCTGAGGTCACAGAGGGTGTGGGTGTGGCCACCTCTGCTGTGACTGAACCAAGGGCGTGGGTGGGGGGCTGGGGTTCCAGGGCAGGGCCCTCAGAGCCCGGTAGGCCCAGGGGGGCGGTGCAAGCACCTAGGCCCAGGCCGAAGAGCGCCTTCTTGGTCTGCGCGGCAGGCCGGCCTCTCGCCTTGCCACTCAGGCCGCCCTCCCACTTGAAGTGTGTGTGGCACGCGTCCGCGGAGTACACCTCGCTGCACAGGTAGCCGTGGGACTGGGCGTCGTAGCTTCCTGCGAGGCGGCCGGAGGTCCCGCAGGCGGGTGGGTCCCTGGGACAGACGCGCGGAGCGGCTCCTGCCCGGCCCCCCTGAGAACCGTCGCCGTTCCGTAAGGCGGGGCGCCTGCTTCAGAATGTAAATCACGTGTCCGCTCTATGGATACGCTGTTTAGTTTACCAGGCAAGACTTTCTTGGTTAAAGAAGCAGCGTTGGCTTGCATCGTCGAGCAGGCTTGTCATCTGGCTGTGCACTGGTACTCTCTCTCTGGGTGTGCTAGTCCGCAGGGCAGGGCATCCCCTGAGCAAGGTGGAGCGTGATCTCTGGGGCCTCGTCTTGCAGCTCCTTCCTTTCATTCTCAATCATCCTGCCCACAGTGGCCTCCTCTCAGGCCTGCATACTTACAACGGCGCATTGCCCGTGCTGCCCCTCTGCAGGAAGTGTCCCTCTGTTTAGTTTGCAGCTGACTGATGCCGCCTCACCCTTCTCATGTCTTCTCAGGTGTCACTTGGTCAAGAAAGCGTCCCCTTACCTACTCAACTCATCTCGTCTCCCTACCGTAGCTCACGTGACACCACGCACCTCTCGCTTATGGCCGTCATCGCCTTTCGCATCCAGTTTCAGGTAGGTAAGTTTACCCCGTGGCCCGTGAGGAAGAAGAGATCACGCCTGTTTTGCTTACTCTTGATTCCCAGCGACTAGCCCGGTTACTGATAACCTCTGTTAGAGGGAGAAAGGAATGCACCCAATCCCTGGTGAAGCCCCGACCGTTTTCCTTTCTAGTGTCCCTCGTACTCCTCCCTGCCGTCTGTGTCGCCCTTACTCCGCGTCTACCGTTTATGAGTTTACACCTGGGTTACGGTGACTGCTTCGGAGAATCGCATGCCTTTCTACCTCCCTCGCTGCGACCTCTCCTACACCTCCCAGGGCTCTTGGGTTATGCCCTTGCCCTCTTCCGAGCCGTCCGTGGCACCCGCTGTCAACCCCGTACGGCCAGGCTCCTAAGACTGACACTCCAGGCCCTCCGTAATTTGGCTTCAGTTTCACTTTCTAGACGTTTCAAGAAAGAACGGGGTCTAAATATCTGTGCACCTCTGCTCCGTTTCATATCTACCCACGAGGTTAATTTTTTTGTTTCTTCCAGTCCACCTATTTTGCACCTCCGTCTCTGCGAAGACTTCACTGAGAATCCAAGCGATTTCTGGATCCCTTCTCTCCCCTGAAGCTGTAAACAGTTTAACAAGACAGGTGCGGAACTGCCGTAAGGTAATCTACATCTTGTCTCCCTCTCTGGTATCTAACCTCCCTGCGAATGGGGGTACGTCTCCGTGTCCTGTGCGGTTTTCAGCACAGTACTCTCTACACGTAGTGGATATTTGATTTGGTAAGTGACCGAATAAGTGAATGAGTCACCAAGATAAGGGTATTGTCTCATTCTTTCTCGCTTTTTCCACTTCCAAGTTTCTTTAGTTAGTTTCCTCAGACAAAAGGTTTCTTTGTAGCTACACAGTGGCCAGGTCCAGAGAATGTTGCAGATAGCTGCTGAAAACATCCCTCCTCCACTTGAGAATGGCTTGCTCTCCCTCTCAAGCGGAGAGAGCTGGGATTCGATATTTAATTAAGCGCCTCTGTTCACTTGGCATTTAGAGGCACTAGGGGGCGATAGTGCTCTACACCCGGTGAAATGCCTGTTTCGTTTGTGATTTTCCTTTGTGAAAAACAACTATGCACAGAGTGTTTTGTGCCAATTTTCCATCCTTTTAGATTGACGGAAAGCATTTTACCTACGTAGAAACAGAAAACGAATAGAAAGAGCGTCGCATTGCGTTTACTGAAAGCTTAGGGCGGTCTCGGTGGTACGTTAGTGAAGTTATCTGGGGACACCTTAGCCACGTACATTGTGTTGGAGAGGCACCGAGAATTCATTCAGGAGTTCTCAAAGTTCGAGGACACAGTTGCCTTACACGTAGGCACGGTGGCAGCCGTGGACATGGCAGTGATTTGGAGAATGTTGTACTAGTCGGCTCTTGCTGTGATAATGCTTTGCAACAAATCTCCCCAAAACTCACTTACATAAAGAAGAATCTAGTTTTCTTGGACCTGTGGGCTAGCTGCAGCGGCTCTCTTGTAGACCTCTCGATGGCGGGTGTTGCTCCATGCCGTGGGTCAGTTTGAGGTCTGTCCCGCACACCTTACCGTGGAGCCCAACTGTGAGGCTGCAGGTCCCTGTCCTCTCGCAGAGTTCACTGAAACGTAAGAGGTGAGCCCAACCACACAAGGCCACGTAAGGCCTCTGCGACTCATTGAAGGCCATCGTGTCTTCCCTTGGCCTCCTGGGAACCCCCTGGCCCCAGGATGCAGCTTCGGTAGCCCAGGGCAACCGGTGGAGGGGGGCGGGCGGGGCTGCAGGAGGGTGGAACGCAGAGGTCACAGAGGGTGTGGGTGTGGCCACCTCTACTGTGACTGAACCAAGGGCGTGGGTGGGGGGCTGGGGTTCCAGGGCAGGGCCCTCAGAGCCCGGTAGGCCCAGGGGGGCGGCGCAAGCACCTAGGCCCAGGCCGAAGAGCGCCTTCTTGGTCTGCGCGGCAGGCAGGCCTCTCGCCTTGCCACTCAGGCCGCCCAACCACTTGAAGTGTGTGTGGCACGCGTCCGCGGAGTACACCTCGCTGCACAGGTAGCCGTGGGACTGGGCGTCGTAGCTTCCTGCGAGGCGGCCGGAGGTCCCGCAGGCGGGTGGGTCCCTGGGACAGACGCGCAGAGCGGCTCCTGCCCGGCCCCCCTGAGAACCGTTGCCGTTCCGTAAGGCGGGGCGCCTGCTTCAGAATGTAAATCACGTGTCCGCTCTATGGATACGCTGTTTAGTTTACCAGGCAAGACTTTCTTGGTGAAAGAAGCAGCGTTGGCTTGCATCCTCGAGCAGGCTTGTCATCTGGCTGTGCACTGGTACTCTTTCTCTGGGTGTGCTAGTCCGCAGGGCAGGGCATCCCCTGGGCAGGGTGGAGCATGATCTCTGCGGCCTCGTCTTGCAGCTCCTTCCTTTCATTCTCAATCATCCTGCCCACAGTGGCCTCCTCTCAGGCCTGCATACTTACAACGGCGCATTGCCCGTGCTGCCCCTCTGCAGGAAGTGTCCCTCTGTTTAGTTTGCAGCTGACTGATGCCGCCTCACCCTTCTCATGTCTTCTCAGGTGTCACTTGGTCAAGAAAGCGTCCCCTTACCTACTCAACTCATCTCGTCTCCCTACCGTAGCTCACGTGACACCACGCACCTCTCGCTTATGGCCGTCATCGCCTTTCGCATCCACTTTCAGGTAGGTAAGTTTACCCCGTGGTCCGTGAGGAAGAAGAGATCACGCCTCTTTTGCTTACTATTGATTCCCAGCGACTAGCCCGGTTACTGATAACCTCTGTTAGAGGGAGAAAGGAATGCACCCAATCCCTGGTGAAGCCCCGACCGTTTTCCTTTCTAGTGTCCCTCGTACTCCTCCCTGCCGTCTGTGTCGCCCTTACTCCGCGTCTACCGTTTATGAGTTTACACCTGGGTTACGGTGACTGCTTCGGAGAATCGCATGCCTTTCTACCTCCCTCGCTGCGACCTCTCCTACACCTCCCAGGGCTCTTGGGTTATGCCCTTGCCCTCTTCCGAGCCGTCCGTGGCACCCGCTGTCAACCCCGTACGGCCAGGCTCCTAAGACTGACACTCCAGGCCCTCCGTAATTTGGCTTCAGTTTCACTTTCTAGACGTTTCAAGAAAAAACAGGGTCTAAATATCTGTGCACCTCTGCTCCGTTTCATATCTACCCACGAGGTTAATTTTTTTGTTTCTTCCAGTCCACCTATTTTGCACCTCCGTCTCTGCGAAGACTTCACTGAGAATCCAAGCGATTTCTGGATCCCTTCTCTCCCCTGAAGCTGTAAACAGTTTAACAAGACAGGTGCGGAACTGCCGTAAGGTAATCTACATCTTGTCTCCCTCTCTGGTATCTAACCTCCCTGCGAATGGGGGTACGTCTCCGTGTCCTGTGCGGTTTTCAGCACAGTACTCTCTACACGTAGTGGATATTTGATTTGGTAAGTGACCGAATAAGTGAATGAGTCACCAAGATAAGGGTATTGTCTCATTCTTTCTCGCTTTTTCCACTTCCAAGTTTCTTTAGTTAGTTTCCTCAGACAAAAGGTTTCTTTGTAGCTACACAGTGGCCAGGTCCAGAGAATGTTGCAGATAGCTGCTGAAAACATCCCTCCTCCACTTGAGAATGGCTTGCTCTCCTTCTCAAGCGGAGAGAGCTGGGATTCGATATTTAATTAAGCGCCTCTGTTCACTTGGCATTTAGAGGCACTAGGGGGCGTTAGTGCTCTACACCCGGTGAAATGCCTGTTTCGTTTGTGATTTTCCTTTGTGAAAAACAACTATGCACAGAGTGTTTTGTGCCAATTTTCCATCCTTTTAGATTGACGGAAAGCATTTTACCTACGTAGAAACAGAAAACGAATAGAAAGAGCGTCGCATTGCGTTTACTGAAAGCTTAGGGCGGTCTCGGTGGTACGTTAGTGAAGTTATCTGGGGACACCTTAGCCACGTACATTGTGTTGGAGAGGCACCGAGAATTCATTCAGGAGTTCTCAAAGTTCGAGGACACAGTTGCCTTACACGTAGGCACGGTGGCAGCCGTGGACATGGCAGTGATTTGGAGAATGTTGTACTAGTCGGCTCTCACTGTGATAATGCTTTGCAACAAATCTCCCCAAAACTCACTTACATAAAGAAGAATCTAGTTTTCTCGGACCTGTGGGCTAGCTGCAGCGGCTCTCTTGTAGACCTCTCGATGGCGGGTGTTGCTCCATGCCGTGGGTCAGTTTGAGGTCTGTCCCGCACACCTTACCGTGGAGCCCAACTGTGAGGCTGCAGGTCCCTGTCCTCTCGCCGAGTTCACTGAAACGTAAGAGGTGAGCCCAACCACACAAGGCCACGTAAGGCCTCTGCGACTCATTGAAGGCCATCGTGTCTTCCCTTGGCCTCCTGGGAACCCCCTGGCCCCAGGATGCAGCTTCGGTAGCCCAGGGCAACCGGCGGAGGGTGGCGGGCGGGGCTGCAGGAGGGTGGAACGCAGAGGTCACAGAGGGTGTGGGTGTGGCCACCTCTGCTGTGACTGAACCAAGGGCGTGGGTGGGGGGCTGGGGGTTCAGGGCAGGGCCCTCAGAGCCCGGTAGTCCCAGGGGGGCGGCGCAAGCACCTAGGCCCAGGCCGAAGAGCGCCTTCTTGGTCTGCGCGGCAGGCCGGCCTCTCGCCTTGCCACTCAGGCCGCCCTCCCACTTGAAGTGTGTTTGGCACGCGTCCGCGGAGTACACCTCGCTGCACAGGTAGCCGTGGGACTGGGCGTCGTAGCTTCCTGCGAGGCGGCCGGAGGTCCCGCAGGCGGGTGGGTCCCTGGGACAGACGCGCGGAGCGGCTCCTGCCCGGCCCCCCTGAGAACCGTCGCCGTTCCGTAAGGCGGGGCGCCTGCTTCAGAATGTAAATCACGTGTCCGCTCTATGGATACGCTGTTTAGTTTACCAGGCAAGACTTTCTTGGTGAAAGAAGCAGCGTTGGCTTGCATCGTCGAGCAGGCTTGTCATCTGGCTGTGCACTGGTACTCTCTCTCTGGGTGTGCTAGTCCGCAGGGCAGGGCATCCCCTGGGCAGGGTGGAGCGTGATCTCTGCGGCCTCGTCTTGCAGCTCCTTCCTTTCATTCTCAATCATCCTGCCCACAGTG
The DNA here is from genome assembly GCF_964270905.1 of Leucopleurus acutus. NCBI lineage: Eukaryota > Metazoa > Chordata > Mammalia > Artiodactyla > Delphinidae > Leucopleurus > Leucopleurus acutus. The sequence continues at coordinate 35,731,015 of NC_139143.1, read as the reverse complement.
GCCTCCTCTCAGGCCTGCATACTTACAACGGCGCATTGCCCGTGCTGCCCCTCTGCAGGAAGTGTCCCTCTGTTTAGTTTGCAGCTGACTGATGCCGCCTCACCCTTCTCATGTCTTCTCAGGTGTCACTTGGTCAAGAAAGCGTCCCCTTACCTACTCAACTCATCTCGTCTCCCTACCGTAGCTCACGTGACACCACGCACCTCTCGCTTATGGCCGTCATCGCCTTTCGCATCCAGTTTCAGGTAGGTAAGTTTACCCCGTGGCCCGTGAGGAAGAAGAGATCACGCCTGTTTTGCTTACTCTTGATTCCCAGCGACTAGCCCGGTTACTGATAACCTCTGTTAGAGGGAGAAAGGAATGCACCCAATCCCTGGTGAAGCCCCGACCGTTTTCCTTTCTAGTGTCCCTCGTACTCCTCCCTGCCGTCTGTGTCGCCCTTACTCCGCGTCTACCGTTTATGAGTTTACACCTGGGTTACGGTGACTGCTTCGGAGAATCGCATGCCTTTCTACCTCCCTCGCTGCGACCTCTCCTACACCTCCCAGGGCTCTTGGGTTATGCCCTTGCCCTCTTCCGAGCCGTCCGTGGCACCCGCTGTCAACCCCGTACGGCCAAGCTCCTAAGACTGACACTCCAGGCCCTCCGTAATTTGGCTTCAGTTTCACTTTCTAGACGTTTCAAGAAAGAACGGGGTCTAAATATCTGTGCACCTCTGCTCCGTTTCATATCTACCCACGAGGTTAATTTTTTTGTTTCTTCCAGTCCACCTATTTTGCACCTCCGTCTCTGCGAAGACTTCACTGAGAATCCAAGCGATTTCTGGATCCCTTCTCTCCCCTGAAGCTGTAAACAGTTTAACAAGACAGGTGCGGAACTGCCGTAAGGTAATCTACATCTTGTCTCCCTCTCTGGTATCTAACCTCCCTGCGAATGGGGGTACGTCTCCGTGTTCTGTGCGGTTTTCAGCACAGTACTCTCTACACGTAGTGGATATTTGATTTGGTAAGTGACCGAATAAGTGAATGAGTCACCAAGATAAGGGTATTGTCTCATTCTTTCTCGCTTTTTCCACTTCCAAGTTTCTTTAGTTAGTTTCCTCAGACAAAACGTTTCTTTGTAGCTACACAGTGGCCAGGTCCAGAGAATGTTGCAGATAGCTGCTGAAAACATCCCTCCTCCACTTGAGAATGGCTTGCTCTCCCTCTCAAGCGGAGAGAGCTGGGATTCGATATTTAATTAAGCGCCTCTGTTCACTTGGCATTTAGAGGCACTAGGGGGCGTTAGTGCTCTACACCCGGTGAAATGCCTGTTTCGTTTGTGATTTTCCTTTGTGAAAAACAACTATGCACAGAGTGTTTTGTGCCAGTTTTCCATCCTTTTAGATTGACGGAAAGCATTTTACCTACGTAGAAACAGAAAACGAATAGAAAGAGCGTTGCATTGCGTTTAATGAAAGCTTAGGGCGGTCTCGGTGGTACGTTAGTGAAGTTATCTGGGGACACCTTAGCCACGTACATTGTGTTGGAGAGGCACCGAGAATTCATTCAGGAGTTCTCAAAGTTCGAGGACACAGTTGCATTACACGTAGGCACGGTGGCAGCCGTGGACATGGCAGTGATTTGGAGAATGTTGTACTAGTCGGCTCTTGCTGTGATAATGCTTTGCAACAAATCTCCCCAAAACTCACTTAGATAAAGAAGAATCTAGTTTTCTCGGACCTGTGGGCTAGCTGCAGCGGCTCTCTTGTAGACCTCTCGATGGCGGGTGTTGCTCCATGCCGTGGGTCAGTTTGAGGTCTGTCCCGCACACCTTACCGTGGAGCCCAACTGTGAGGCTGCAGGTCCCTGTCCTCTCGCAGAGTTCACTGAAACGTAAGAGGTGAGCCCAACCACACAAGGCCACGTAAGGCCTCTGCGACTCATTGAAGGCCATCGTGTCTTCCCTTGGCCTCCTGGGAACCCCCTGGCCCCAGGATGCAGCTTCGGTAGCCCAGGGCAACCGGCGGAGGGGGGCGGGCGGGGCTGCAGGGGCGTGGAACGCTGAGGTCACAGAGGGTGTGGGTGTGGCCACCTCTGCTGTGACTGAACCAAGGGCGTGGGTGGGGGGCTGGGGGTCCAGGGCAGGGCCCTCAGAGCCCGGTAGGCCCAGGGGGGTGGTGCAAGCACCTAGGCCCAGGCCGAAGAGCGACTTCTTGGTCTGCGCGGCAGGCCGGCCTCTCGCCTTGCCACTCAGGCCGCCCTCCCACTTGAAGTGTGTGTGGCACGCGTCCGCGGAGTACACCTCGCTGCACAGGTAGCCGTGGGACGGGGCATCGTAGCTTCCTGCGAGGCAGCCGGAGGTCCCGCAGGCGGGTGGGTCCCTGGGACAGACGCGCGGAGCGGCTCCTGCCCGGCCCCCCTGAGAACCGTCGCCGTTCCGTAAGGCGGGGCGCCTGCTTCAGAATGTAAATCACGTGTCCGCTCTATGGATACGCTGTTTAGTTTACCAGGCAAGACTTTCTTTGTGAAAGAAGCAGCGTTGGCTTGCACCCTCGAGCAGGCTTGTCATCTGGCTGTGCACTGGTACTCTCTCTCTGGGTGTGCTAGTCCGCAGGGCAGGGCATCCCCTGGGCAGGGTGGAGCGTGATCTTTGCAGCCTCGTCTTGCAGCTCCTTCCTTTCATTCTCAATCATCCTGCCCACAGTGGCCTCCTCTCAGGCCTGCATACTTACAACGGCGCATTGCCCGTGCTGCCCCTCTGCAGGAAGTGTCCCTCTGTTTAGTTTGCAGCTGACTGATGCCGCCTCACCCTTCTCATGTCTTCTCAGGTGTCACTTGGTCAAGAAAGCGTCCCCTTACCTACTCAACTCATCTCGTCTCCCTACCGTAGCTCACGTGACACCACGCACCTCTCGCTTATGGCCGTCATCGCCTTTCGCATCCAGTTTCAGGTAGGTAAGTTTACCCCGTGGCCCGTGAGGAAGAAGAGATCACGCCTGTTTTGCTTACTCTTGATTCCCAGCGACTAGCCTGGTTACTGATAACCTCTGTTAGAGGGAGAAAGGAATGCACCCAATCCCTGGTGAAGCCCCGACCGTTTTCCTTTCTAGTGTCCCTCGTACTCCTCCCTGCCGTCTGTGTCGCCCTTACTCCGCGTCTACCGTTTATGAGTTTACACCTGGGTTACGGTGACTGCTTCGGAGAATCGCATGCCTTTCTACCTCCCTCGCTGCGACCTCTCCTACACCTCCCAGGGCTCTTGGGTTATGCCCTTGCCCTCTTCCGAGCCGTCCGTGGCACCCGCTGTCAACCCCGTACGGCCAAGCTCCTAAGACTGACACTCCAGGCCCTCCGTAATTTGGCTTCAGTTTCACTTTCTAGACGTTTCAAGAAAGAACGGGGTCTAAATATCTGTGCACCTCTGCTCCGTTTCATATCTACCCACGAGGTTAATTTTTTTGTTTCTTCCAGTCCACCTATTTTGCACCTCCGTCTCTGCGAAGACTTCACTGAGAATCCAAGCGATTTCTGGATCCCTTCTCTCCCCTGAAGCTGTAAACAGTTTAACAAGACAGGTGCGGAACTGCCGTAAGGTAATCTACATCTTGTCTCCCTCTCTGGTATCTAACCTCCCTGCGAATGGGGGTACGTCTCCGTGTTCTGTGCGGTTTTCAGCACAGTACTCTCTACACGTAGTGGATATTTGATTTGGTAAGTGACCGAATAAGTGAATGAGTCACCAAGATAAGGGTATTGTCTCATTCTTTCTCGCTTTTTCCACTTCCAAGTTTCTTTAGTTAGTTTCCTCAGACAAAACGTTTCTTTGTAGCTACACAGTGGCCAGGTCCAGAGAATGTTGCAGATAGCTGCTGAAAACATCCCTCCTCCACTTGAGAATGGCTTGCTCTCCCTCTCAAGCGGAGAGAGCTGGGATTCGATATTTAATTAAGCGCCTCTGTTCACTTGGCATTTAGAGGCACTAGGGGGCGTTAGTGCTCTACACCCGGTGAAATGCCTGTTTCGCTTGTGATTTTCCTTTGTGAAAAACAACTATGCACAGAGTGTTTTGTGCCAATTTTCCATCCTTTTAGATTGACGGAAAGCATTTTACCTACGTAGAAACAGAAAAGGAATAGAAAGAGCGTTGCATTGCGTTTAATGAAAGCTTAGGGCGGTCTCGGTGGTACGTTAGTGAAGTTATCTGGGGACACCTTAGCCACGTACATTGTGTTGGAGAGGCACCGAGAATTCATTCAGGAGTTCTCAAAGTTCGAGGACACAGTTGCCTTACACGTAGGCACGGTGGCAGCCGTGGACATGGCAGTGATTTGGAGAATGTTGTACTAGTCGGCTCTTGCTGTGATAATGCTTTGCAACAAATCTCCCCAAAACTCACTTACATAAAGAAGAATCTAGTTTTCTCGGACCTGTGGGCTAGCTGCAGCGGCTCTCTTGTAGACCTCTCGATGGCGGGTGTTGCTCCATGCCGTGGGTCAGTTTGAGGTCTGTCCCGCACACCTTACCGTGGAGCCCAACTGTGAGGCTGCAGGTCCCTGTCCTCTCGCAGAGTTCACTGAAACGTAAGAGGTGAGCCCAACCACACAAGGCCACGTAAGGCCTCTGCGACTCATTGAAGGCCATCGTGTCTTCCCTTGGCCTCCTGGGAACCCCCTGGCCCCAGGATGCAGCTTCGGTAGCCCAGGGCAACCGGCGGAGGGGGGCGGGCGGGGCTGCAGGAGGGTGGAACGCGGAGGTCACAGAGGGTGTGGGTGTGGCCACCTCTGCTGTGACTGAACCAAGGGCGTGGGTGGGGGGCTGGGGTTCCAGGGCAGGGCCCTCAGAGCCCGGTAGGCCCAGGGGGGCGGCGCAAGCACCTAGGCCCAGGCCGAAGAGCGCCTTCTTGGTCTGCGCGGCAGGCCGGCCTCTCGCCTTGCCACTCAGGCCGCCCTCCCACTTGAAGTGTGTGTGGCACGCGTCCGTGGAGTACACCTCACTGCACAGGTAGCCGTGGGACTGGGCGTCGTAGCTTCCTGCGAGGCGGCCGGAGGTCCCGCAGGCGGGTGGGTCCCTGGGACAGACGCGCGGAGCGGCTCCTGCCCGGCCCCCCTGAGAACCGTCGCCGTTCCGTAAGGCGGGGCGCCTGCTTCAGAATGTAAATCACGTGTCCGCTCTATGGATACGCTGTTTAGTTTACCAGGCAAGACTTTCTTGGTGAAAGAAGCAGCGTTGGCTTGCATCGTCGAGCAGGCTTGTCATCTGGCTGTGCACTGGTACTCTCTCTCTGGGTGTGCTAGTCCGCAGGGCAGGGCATCCCCTGGGCAGGGTGGAGCGTGATCTCTGCGGCCTCGTCTTGCAGCTCCTTCCTTTCATTCTCAATCATCCTGCCCACAGTGGCCTCCTCTCAGGCCTGCATACTTACAATGGCGCATTGCCCGTGCTGCCCCTCTGCAGGAAGTGTCCCTCTGTTTAGTTTGCAGCTGACTGATGCCGCCTCACCCTTCTCATGTCTTCTCAGGTGTCACTTGGTCAAGAAAGCGTCCCCTTACCTACTCAACTCATCTCGTCTCCCTACCGTAGCTCACGTGACACCACGCACCTCTCGCTTATGGCCGTCATCGCCTTTCGCATCCAGTTTCAGGTAGGTAAGTTTACCCCGTGGCCCGTGAGGAAGAAGAGATCACGCCTGTTTTGCTTACTCTTGATTCCCAGCGACTAGCCCGGTTACTGATAACCTCTGTTAGAGGGAGAAAGGAATGCACCCAATCCCTGGTGAAGCCCCGACCGTTTTCCTTTCTAGTGTCCCTCGTACTCCTCCCTGCCGTCTGTGTCGCCCTTACTCCGCGTCTACCGTTTATGAGTTTACACCTGGGTTACGGTGACTGCTTCGGAGAATCGCATGCCTTTCTACCTCCCTCGCTGCGACCTCTCCTACACCTCCCAGGGCTCTTGGGTTATGCCCTTGCCCTCTTCCGAGCCGTCCGTGGCACCCGCTGTCAACCCCGTACGGCCAAGCTCCTAAGACTGACACTCCAGGCCCTCCGTAATTTGGCTTCAGTTTCACTTTCTAGACGTTACAAGAAAGAACGGGGTCTAAATATCTGTGCACCTCTGCTCCGTTTCACATCTACCCACGAGGTTAATTTTTTTGTTTCTTCCAGTCCACCTATTTTGCACCTCCGTCTCTGCGAAGACTTCACTGAGAATCCAAGCGATTTCTGGATCCCTTCTCTCCCCTGAAGCTGTAAACAGTTTAACAAGACAGGTGCGGAACTGCCGTAAGGTAATCTACATCTTGTCTCCCTCTCTGGTATCTAACCTCCCTGCGAATGGGGGTACGTCTCCGTGTTCTGTGCGGTTTTCAGCACAGTACTCTCTACACGTAGTGGATATTTGATTTGGTAAGTGACCGAATAAGTGAATGAGTCACCAAGATAAGGGTATTGTCTCATTCTTTCTCGCTTTTTCCACTTCCAAGTTTCTTTAGTTAGTTTCCTCAGACAAAAGGTTTCTTTGTAGCTACACAGTGGCCAGGTCCAGAGAATGTTGCAGATAGCTGCTGAAAACATCCCTCCTCCACTTGAGAATGGCTTGCTCTCCCTCTCAAGCGGAGAGAGCTGGGATTCCATATTTAATTAAGCGCCTCTGTTCACTTGGCATTTAGAGGCACTAGGGGGCGTTAGTGCTCTACACCCGGTGAAATGCCTGTTTCGTTTGTGATTTTCCTTTGTGAAAAACAACTATGCACAGAGTGTTTTGTGCCAATTTTCCATCCTTTTAGATTGACGGAAAGCATTTTACCTACGTAGAAACAGAAAACGAATAGAAAGAGCGTTGCATTGCGTTTAATGAAAGCTTAGGGCGGTCTCGGTGGTACGTTAGTGAAGTTATCTGGGGACACCTTAGCCACGTACATTGTGTTGGAGAGGCACCGAGAATTCATTCAGGAGTTCTCAAAGTTCGAGGACACAGTTGCCTTACACGTAGGCACGGTGGCAGCCGTGGACATGGCAGTGATTTGGAGAATGTTGTACTCGTCGGCTCTTGCTGTGATAATGCTTTGCAACAAATCTCCCCAAAACTCACTTACATAAAGAAGAATCTAGTTTTCTCGGACCTGTGGGCTAGCTGCAGCGGCTCTCTTGTAGACCTCTCGATGGCGGGTGTTGTTCCATGCCGTGGGTCAGTTTGAGGTCTTTCCCGCACACCTTACCGTGGAGCCCAACTGTGAGGCTGCAGGTCCCTGTCCTCTCGCAGAGTTCACTGAAACGTAAGAGGTGAGCCCAACCACACAAGGCCACGTAAGGCCTCTGCGACTCATTGAAGGCCATCGTGTCTTCCCTTGGCCTCCTGGGAACCCCCTGGCCCCAGGATGCAGCTTCGGTAGCCCAGGGCAACCGGCGGAGGGGGGCGGGCGGGGCTGCAGGAGGGTGGAACGCGGAGGTCACAGAGGGTGTGGGTGTGGCCACCTCTGATGTGACTGAACCAAGGGGGGTGGGGGGCAGGGGGTCCAGGGAAGGGCCCTCAGAGCCCGGTAGGCCCAGGGGTGCGGCGCAAGCACCTAGGCCCAGGCCGAAGAGCACCTTCTTGGTCTGCGCAGCAGGCCGGCCTCTCGCCTTGCCACTCAGGCCGCCCTCCCACTTGAAGTGTGTGTGGCACGCGTCCGCGGAGTACACCTCGCTGCACAGGTAGCCGTGGGACTGGGCGTCGTAGCTTCCTGCGAGGCGGCCGGAGGTCCCGCAGGCGGGTGGATCCCTGTGACAGACGCGCGGAGCGTCTCCTGCCCGGCCCCCCTGAGAACCGTCGCCGTTCCGTAAGGCGGGGCGCCTGCTTCAGAATGTAAATCACGTGTCCGCTCTATGGATACGCTGTTTAGTTTACCAGGCAAGACTTTCTTGGTGAAAGAAGCAGCGTTGGCTTGCATCCTCGAGCAGGCTTGTCATCTGGCTGTGCACTGGTACTCTCTCTCTGGGTGTGCTAGTCCGCAGGGCAGGGCATCCCCTGGGCAGGGTGGAGCGTGATCTCTGCGGCCTCGTCTTGCAGCTCCTTCCTTTCATTCTCAATCATCCTGCCCACAGTGGCCTCCTCTCAGGCCTGCATACTTACAACGGCGCATTGCCCGTGCTGCCCCTCTGCAGGAAGTGTCCCTCTGTTTAGTTTGCAGCTGACTGATGCCGCCTCACCCTTCTCATGTCTTCTCAGGTGTCACTTGGTCAAGAAAGCGTCCCCTTACCTACTCAACTCATCTCGTCTCCCTACCGTAGCTCACGTGACACCACGCACCTCTCGCTTATGGCCGTCATCGCCTTTCGCATCCAGTTTCAGGTAGGTAAGTTTACCCCGTGGCCCGTGAGGAAGAAGAGATCACGCCTGTTTTGCTTACTCTTGATTCCCAGCGACTAGCCCGGTTACTGATAACCTCTGTTAGAGGGAGAAAGGAATGCATCCAATCCCTGGTGAAGCCCCGACCGTTTTCCTTTCTAGTGTCCCTCGTACTCCTCCCTGCCGTCTGTGTCGCCCTTACTCCGCGTCTACCGTTTATGAGTTTACACCTGGGTTACGGTGACTGCTTCGGAGAATCGCATGCCTTTCTACCTCCCTCGCTGCGACCTCTCCTACACCTCCCAGGGCTCTTGGGTTATGCCCTTGCCCTCTTCCGAGCCGTCCGTGGCACCCGCTGTCAACCCCGTACGGCCAAGCTCCTAAGACTGACACTCCAGGCCCTCCGTAATTTGGCTTCAGTTTCACTTTCTAGACGTTTCAAGAAAGAACGGGGTCTAAATATCTGTGCACCTCTGCTCCGTTTCATATCTACCCACGAGGTTAATTTTTTTGTTTCTTCCAGTCCACCTATTTTGCACCTCCGTCTCTGCGAAGACTTCACTGAGAATCCAAGCGATTTCTGGATCCCTTCTCTCCCCTGAAGCTGTAAACAGTTTAACAAGACAGGTGCGGAACTGCCGTAAGGTAATCTACATCTTGTCTCCCTCTCTGGTATCTAACCTCCCTGCGAATGGGGGTACGTCTCCGTGTTCTGTGCGGTTTTCAGCACAGTACTCTCTACACGTAGTGGATATTTGATTTGGTAAGTGACCGAATAAGTGAATGAGTCACCAAGATAAGGGTATTGTCTCATTCTTTCTCGCTTTTTCCACTTCCAAGTTTCTTTAGTTAGTTTCCTCAGACAAAAGGTTTCTTTGTAGCTACACAGTGGCCAGGTCCAGAGAATGTTGCAGATAGCTGCTGAAAACATCCCTCCTCCACTTGAGAATGGCTTGCTCTCCCTCTCAAGCGGAGAGAGCTGGGATTCCATATTTAATTAAGCGCCTCTGTTCACTTGGCATTTAGAGGCACTAGGGGGCGTTAGTGCTCTACACCCGGTGAAATGCCTGTTTCGTTTGTGATTTTCCTTTGTGAAAAACAACTATGCACAGAGTGTTTTGTGCCAATTTTCCATCCTTTTAGATTGACGGAAAGCATTTTACCTACGTAGAAACAGAAAACGAATAGAAAGAGCGTTGCATTGCGTTTAATGAAAGCTTAGGGCGGTCTCGGTGGTACGTTAGTGAAGTTATCTGGGGACACCTTAGCCACGTACATTGTGTTGGAGAGGCACCGAGAATTCATTCAGGAGTTCTCAAAGTTCGAGGACACAGTTGCCTTACACGTAGGCACGGTGGCAGCCGTGGACATGGCAGTGATTTGGAGAATGTTGTACTCGTCGGCTCTTGCTGTGATAATGCTTTGCAACAAATCTCCCCAAAACTCACTTACATAAAGAAGAATCTAGTTTTCTCGGACCTGTGGGCTAGCTGCAGCGGCTCTCTTGTAGACCTCTCGATGGCGGGTGTTGTTCCATGCCGTGGGTCAGTTTGAGGTCTTTCCCGCACACCTTACCGTGGAGCCCAACTGTGAGGCTGCAGGTCCCTGTCCTCTCGCAGAGTTCACTGAAACGTAAGAGGTGAGCCCAACCACACAAGGCCACGTAAGGCCTCTGCGACTCATTGAAGGCCATCGTGTCTTCCCTTGGCCTCCTGGGAACCCCCTGGCCCCAGGATGCAGCTTCGGTAGCCCAGGGCAACCGGCGGAGGGGGGCGGGCGGGGCTGCAGGAGGGTGGAACGCGGAGGTCACAGAGGGTGTGGGTGTGGCCACCTCTGATGTGACTGAACCAAGGGGGGTGGGGGGCAGGGGGTCCAGGGAAGGGCCCTCAGAGCCCGGTAGGCCCAGGGGTGCGGCGCAAGCACCTAGGCCCAGGCCGAAGAGCACCTTCTTGGTCTGCGCAGCAGGCCGGCCTCTCGCCTTGCCACTCAGGCCGCCCTCCCACTTGAAGTGTGTGTGGCACGCGTCCGCGGAGTACACCTCGCTGCACAGGTAGCCGTGGGACTGGGCGTCGTAGCTTCCTGCGAGGCGGCCGGATGTCCCGCAGGCGGGTGGATCCCTGTGACAGACGCGCGGAGCGTCTCCTGCCCGGCCCCCCTGAGAACCGTCGCCGTTCCGTAAGGCGGGGCGCCTGCTTCAGAATGTAAATCACGTGTCCGCTCTATGGATACGCTGTTTAGTTTACCAGGCAAGACTTTCTTGGTGAAAGAAGCAGCGTTGGCTTGCATCCTCGAGCAGGCTTGTCATCTGGCTGTGCACTGGTACTCTCTCTCTGGGTGTGCTAGTCCGCAGGGCAGGGCATCCCCTGGGCAGGGTGGAGCGTGATCTCTGCGGCCTCGTCTTGCAGCTCCTTCCTTTCATTCTCAATCATCCTGCCCACAGTGGCCTCCTCTCAGGCCTGCATACTTACAACGGCGCATTGCCCGTGCTGCCCCTCTGCAGGAAGTGTCCCTCTGTTTAGTTTGCAGCTGACTGATGCCGCCTCACCCTTCTCATGTCTTCTCAGGTGTCACTTGGTCAAGAAAGCGTCCCCTTACCTACTCAACTCATCTCGTCTCCCTACCGTAGCTCACGTGACACCACGCACCTCTCGCTTATGGCCGTCATCGCCTTTCGCATCCAGTTTCAGGTAGGTAAGTTTACCCCGTGGCCCGTGAGGAAGAAGAGATCACGCCTGTTTTGCTTACTCTTGATTCCCAGCGACTAGCCCGGTTACTGATAACCTCTGTTAGAGGGAGAAAGGAATGCATCCAATCCCTGGTGAAGCCCCGACCGTTTTCCTTTCTAGTGTCCCTCGTACTCCTCCCTGCCGTCTGTGTCGCCCTTACTCCGCGTCTACCGTTTATGAGTTTACACCTGGGTTACGGTGACTGCTTCGGAGAATCGCATGCCTTTCTACCTCCCTCGCTGCGACCTCTCCTACACCTCCCAGGGCTCTTGGGTTATGCCCTTGCCCTCTTCCGAGCCGTCCGTGGCACCCGCTGTCAACCCCGTACGGCCAAGCTCCTAAGACTGACACTCCAGGCCCTCCGTAATTTGGCTTCAGTTTCACTTTCTAGACGTTTCAAGAAAGAACGGGGTCTAAATATCTGTGCACCTCTGCTCCGTTTCATATCTACCCACGAGGTTAATTTTTTTGTTTCTTCCAGTCCACCTATTTTGCACCTCCGTCTCTGCGAAGACTTCACTGAGAATCCAAGCGATTTCTGGATCCCTTCTCTCCCCTGAAGCTGTAAACAGTTTAACAAGACAGGTGCGGAACTGCCGTAAGGTAATCTACATCTTGTCTCCCTCTCTGGTATCTAACCTCCCTGCGAATGGGGGTACGTCTCCGTGTTCTGTGCGGTTTTCAGCACAGTACTCTCTACACGTAGTGGATATTTGATTTGGTAAGTGACCGAATAAGTGAATGAGTCACCAAGATAAGGGTATTGTCTCATTCTTTCTCGCTTTTTCCACTTCCAAGTTTCTTTAGTTAGTTTCCTCAGACAAAAGGTTTCTTTGTAGCTACACAGTGGCCAGGTCCAGAGAATGTTGCAGATAGCTGCTGAAAACATCCCTCCTCCACTTGAGAATGGCTTGCTCTCCCTCTCAAGCGGAGAGAGCTGGGATTCCATATTTAATTAAGCGCCTCTGTTCACTTGGCATTTAGAGGCACTAGGGGGCGTTAGTGCTCTACACCCGGTGAAATGCCTGTTTCGTTTGTGATTTTCCTTTGTGAAAAACAACTATGCACAGAGTGTTTTGTGCCAATTTTCCATCCTTTTAGATTGACGGAAAGCATTTTACCTACGTAGAAACAGAAAACGAATAGAAAGAGCGTTGCATTGCGTTTAATGAAAGCTTAGGGCGGTCTCGGTGGTACGTTAGTGAAGTTATCTGGGGACACCTTAGCCACGTACATTGTGTTGGAGAGGCACCGAGAATTCATTCAGGAGTTCTCAAAGTTCGAGGACACAGTTGCCTTACACGTAGGCACGGTGGCAGCCGTGGACATGGCAGTGATTTGGAGAATGTTGTACTCGTCGGCTCTTGCTGTGATAATGCTTTGCAACAAATCTCCCCAAAACTCACTTACATAAAGAAGAATCTAGTTTTCTCGGACCTGTGGGCTAGCTGCAGCGGCTCTCTTGTAGACCTCTCGATGGCGGGTGTTGTTCCATGCCGTGGGTCAGTTTGAGGTCTTTCCCGCACACCTTACCGTGGAGCCCAACTGTGAGGCTGCAGGTCCCTGTCCTCTCGCAGAGTTCACTGAAACGTAAGAGGTGAGCCCAACCACACAAGGCCACGTAAGGCCTCTGCGACTCATTGAAGGCCATCGTGTCTTCCCTTGGCCTCCTGGGAACCCCCTGGCCCCAGGATGCAGCTTCGGTAGCCCAGGGCAACCGGCGGAGGGGGGCGGGCGGGGCTGCAGGAGGGTGGAACGCGGAGGTCACAGAGGGTGTGGGTGTGGCCACCTCTGATGTGACTGAACCAAGGGGGGTGGGGGGCAGGGGGTCCAGGGAAGGGCCCTCAGAGCCCGGTAGGCCCAGGGGTGCGGCGCAAGCACCTAGGCCCAGGCTGAAGAGCACCTTCTTGGTCTGCGCAGCAGGCCGGCCTCTCGCCTTGCCACTCAGGCCGCCCTCCCACTTGAAGTGTGTGTGGCACGCGTCCGCGGAGTACACCTCGCTGCACAGGTAGCCGTGGGACTGGGCGTCGTAGCTTCCTGCGAGGCGGCCGGAGGTCCCGCAGGCGGGTGGATCCCTGTGACAGACGCGCGGAGCGTCTCCTGCCCGGCCCCCCTGAGAACCATCGCCGTTCCGTAAGGCGGGGCGCCTGCTTCAGAATGTAAATCACGTGTCCGCTCTATGGATACGCTGTTTAGTTTACCAGGCAAGACTTTCTTGGTGAAAGAAGCAGCGTTGGCTTGCATCCTCGAGCAGGCTTGTCATCTGGCTGTGCACTGGTACTCTCTCTCTGGGTGTGCTAGTCCGCAGGGCAGGGCATCCCCTGGGCAGGGTGGAGCGTGATCTCTGCGGCCTCGTCTTGCAGCTCCTTCCTTTCATTCTCAATCATCCTGCCCACAGTGGCCTCCTCTCAGGCCTGCATACTTACAACGGCGCATTGCCCGTGCTGCCCCTCTGCAGGAAGTGTCCCTCTGTTTAGTTTGCAGCTGACTGATGCCGCCTCACCCTTCTCATGTCTTCTCAGGTGTCACTTGGTCAAGAAAGCGTCCCCTTACCTACTCAACTCATCTCGTCTCCCTACCGTAGCTCACGTGACACCACGCACCTCTCGCTTATGGCCGTCATCGCCTTTCGCATCCAGTTTCAGGTAGGTAAGTTTACCCCGTGGCCCGTGAGGAAGAAGAGATCACGCCTGTTTTGCTTACTCTTGATTCCCAGCGACTAGCCCGGTTACTGATAACCTCTGTTAGAGGGAGAAAGGAATGCATCCAATCCCTGGTGAAGCCCCGACCGTTTTCCTTTCTAGTGTCCCTCGTACTCCTCCCTGCCGTCTGTGTCGCCCTTACTCCGCGTCTACCGTTTATGAGTTTACACCTGGGTTACGGTGACTGCTTCGGAGAATCGCATGCCTTTCTACCTCCCTCGCTGCGACCTCTCCTACACCTCCCAGGGCTCTTGGGTTATGCCCTTGCCCTCTTCCGAGCCGTCTGTGGCACCCGCTGTCAACCCCGTACGGCCAAGCTCCTAAGACTGACACTCCAGGCCCTCCGTAATTTGGCTTCAGTTTCACTTTCTAGACGTTTCAAGAAAGAACGGGGTCTAAATATCTGTGCACCTCTGCTCCGTTTCATATCTACCCACGAGGTTAATTTTTTTGTTTCTTCCAGTCCACCTATTTTGCACCTCCGTCTCTGCGAAGACTTCACTGAGAATCCAAGCGATTTCTGGATCCCTTCTCTCCCCTGAAGCTGTAAACAGTTTAACAAGACAGGTGCGGAACTGCCGTAAGGTAATCTACATCTTGTCTCCCTCTCTGGTATCTAACCTCCCTGCGAATGGGGGTACGTCTCCGTGTTCTGTGCGGTTTTCAGCACAGTACTCTCTACACGTAGTGGATATTTGATTTGGTAAGTGACCGAATAAGTGAATGAGTCACCAAGATAAGGGTATTGTCTCATTCTTTCTCGCTTTTTCCACTTCCAAGTTTCTTTAGTTAGTTTCCTCAGACAAAAGGTTTCTTTGTAGCTACACAGTGGCCAGGTCCAGAGAATGTTGCAGATAGCTGCTGAAAACATCCCTCCTCCACTTGAGAATGGCTTGCTCTCCCTCTCAAGCGGAGAGAGCTGGGATTCGATATTTAATTAAGCGCCTCTGTTCACTTGGCATTTAGAGGCACTAGGGGGCGTTAGTGCTCTACACCCGGTGAAATGCCTGTTTCGTTTGTGATTTTCCTTTGTGAAAAACAACTATGCACAGAGTGTTTTGTGCCAATTTTCCATCCTTTTAGATTGACGGAAAGCATTTTACCTACGTAGAAACAGAAAACGAATAGAAAGAGCGTTGCATTGCGTTTAATGAAAGCTTAGGGCGGTCTCGGTGGTACGTTAGTGAAGTTATCTGGGGACACCTTAGCCACGTACATTGTGTTGGAGAGGCACCGAGAATTCATTCAGGAGTTCTCAAAGTTCGAGGACACAGTTGCCTTACACGTAGGCACGGTGGCAGCCGTGGACATGGCAGTGATTTGGAGAATGTTGTACTCGTCGGCTCTTGCTGTGATAATGCTTTGCAACAAATCTCCCCAAAACTCACTTACATAAAGAAGAATCTAGTTTTCTCGGACCTGTGGGCTAGCTGCAGCGGCTCTCTTGTAGACCTCTCGATGGCGGGTGTTGTTCCATGCCGTGGGTCAGTTTGAGGTCTGTCCCGCACACCTTACCGTGGAGCCCAACTGTGAGGCTGCAGGTCCCTGTCCTCTCGCAGAGTTCACTGAAACGTAAGAGGTGAGCCCAACCACACAAGGCCACGTAAGGCCTCTGCGACTCATTGAAGGCCATCGTGTCTTCCCTTGGCCTCCTGGGAACCCCCTGGCCCCAGGATGCAGCTTCGGTAGCCCAGGGCAACCGGCGGAGGGGGGCGGGCGGGGCTGCAGGAGGGTGGAACGCGGAGGTCACAGAGGGTGTGGGTGTGGCCACCTCTGATGTGACTGAACCAAGGGGGGTGGGGGGCAGGGGGTCCAGGGAAGGGCCCTCAGAGCCCGGTAGGCCCAGGGGGGCGGCGCAAGCACCTAGGCCCAGGCCGAAGAGCGCCTTCTTGGTCTGCGTGGCAGGCCGGCCTCTCCCCTTGCCAATCAGGCCGCCCTCCCTCTTGAAGTGTGTGTGGCACGCATCCGCGGAGTACACCTCGCTGCACAGGTAGCCGTGGGACTGGTCGTCGTAGCTTCCTGCGAGGCGGCCGGAGGTCCCGCAGGCGGGTGGGTCCCTGGGACAGACGCGCGGAGCGGCTCCTGCCCGGCCCCCCTGAGAACCGTCGCCGTTCCGTAAGGCGGGGCGCCTGCTTCAGAATGTAAATCACGTGTCCGCTCTATGGATACGCTGTTTAGTTTACCAGGCAAGACTTTCTTGGTGAAAGAAGCAGCGTTGGCTTGCATCGTCGAGCAGGCTTGTCATCTGGCTGTGCACTGGTACTCTCTCTCTGGGTGTGCTAGTCCGCAGGGCAGGGCATCCCCTGGGCAGGGTGGAGCGTGATCTCTGCGGCCTCGTCTTGCAGCTCCTTCCTTTCATTCTCAATCATCCTGCCCACAGTGGCCTCCTCTCAGGCCTGCATACTTACAACGGCGCATTGCCCGTGCTGCCCCTCTGCAGGAAGTGTCCCTCTGTTTAGTTTGCAGCTGACTGATGCCGCCTCACCCTTCTCATCTCTTCTCAGGTGTCACTTGGTCAAGAAAGCGTCCCCTTACCTACTCAACTCATCTCGTCTCCCTACCGTAGCTCACGTGACACCACGCACCTCTCGCTTATGGCCGTCATCGCCTTTCGCATCCAGTTTCAGGTAGGTAAGTTTACCCCGTGGCCCGTGAGGAAGAAGAGATCACGCCTGTTTTGCTTACTCTTGATTCCCAGCGACTAGCCCGGTTACTGATAACCTCTGTTAGAGGGAGAAAGGAATGCATCCAATCCCTGGTGAAGCCCCGACCGTTTTCCTTTCTAGTGTCCCTCGTACTCCTCCCTGCCGTCTGTGTCGCCCTTACTCCGCGTCTACCGTTTATGAGTTTACACCTGGGTTACGGTGACTGCTTCGGAGAATCGCATGCCTTTCTACCTCCCTCGCTGCGACCTCTCCTACACCTCCCAGGGCTCTTGGGTTATGCCCTTGCCCTCTTCCGAGCCGTCCGTGGCACCCGCTGTCAACCCCGTACGGCCAGGCTCCTAAGACTGACACTCCAGGCCCTCCGTAATTTGGCTTCAGTTTCACTTTCTAGACGTTTCAAGAAAAAACGGGGTCTAAATATCTGTGCACCTCTGCTCCGTTTCATATCTACCCACGAGGTTAATTTTTTTGTTTCTTCCAGTCCACCTATTTTGCACCTCCGTCTCTGCGAAGACTTCACTGAGAATCCAAGCGATTTCTGGATCCCTTCTCTCCCCTGAAGCTGTAAACAGTTTAACAAGACAGGTGCGGAACTGCCGTAAGGTAATCTACATCTTGTCTCCCTCTCTGGTATCTAACCTCCCTGCGAATGGGGGTACGTCTCCGTGTCCTGGCGGTTTTCAGCACAGTACTCTCTACACGTAGTGGATATTTGATTTGGTAAGTGACCGAATAAGTGAATGAGTCACCAAGATAAGGGTATTGTCTCATTCTTTCTCGCTTTTTCCACTTCCAAGTTTCTTTAGTTAGTTTCCTCAGACAAAAGGTTTCTTTGTAGCTACACAGTGGCCAGGTCCAGAGAATGTTGCAGATAGCTGCTGGAAACATCCCTCCTCCACTTGAGAATGGCTTGCTCTCCCTCTCAAGCGGAGAGAGCTGGGATTCGATATTTAATTAAGCGCCTCTGTTCACTTGGCATTTAGAGGCACTAGGGGGCGTTAGTGCTCTACACCCGCTGAAATGCCTGTTTCGTTTGTGATTTTCCTTTGTGAAAAAAAATTATGCACAGAGTGTTTTGTGCCAATTTTCCATCCTTTTAGATTGACGGAAAGCATTTTACCTACGTAGAAACAGAAAACGAATAGAAAGAGCGTTGCATTGCGTTTAATGAAAGCTTAGGGCGGTCTCGGTGGTACGTTAGTGAAGTTATCTGGGGACACCTTAGCCACGTACATTGTGTTGGAGAGGCACCGAGAATTCATTCAGGAGTTCTCAAAGTTCGAGGACACAGTTGCCTTACACGTAGGCACGGTGGCAGCCGTGGACATGGCAGTGATTTGGAGAATGTTGTACTAGTCGGCTCTCGCTGTGATAATGCTTTGCAACAAATCTCCCCAAAACTCACTTACATAAAGAAGAATCTAGTTTTCTCGGACCTGTGGGCTAGCTGCAGCGGCTCTCTTGTAGACCTCTCGATGGCGGGTGTTGCTCCATGCCGTGGGTCAGTTTGAGGTCTGTCCCGCACACCTTACCGTGGAGCCCAACTGTGAGGCTGCAGGTCCCTGTCCTCTCGCCGAGTTCACTGGAACGTAAGAGGTGAGCCCAACCACACAAGGCCACGTAAGGCCTCTGCGACTCATTGAAGGCCATCGTGTCTTCCCTTGGCCTCCTGGGAACCCCCTGGCCCCAGGATGCAGCTTCGGTAGCCCAGGGCAACCGGCGGAGGGGGGCGGGCGGGGCTGCAGGAGGGTGGAACGCGGAGGTCACAGAGGGTGTGGGTGTGGCCACCTCTGCTGTGACTGAACCAAGGGGGGTGGGGGGCAGGGGGTCCAGGGAAGGGCCCTCAGAGCCCGGTAGGCCCAGGGGGGCGGCGCAAGCACCTAGGCCCAGGCCGAAGAGCACCTTCTTGGTCTGCGCGGCAGGCCGGCCTCTCGCCTTGCCACTCAGGCCGCCCTCCCACTTGAAGTGTGTGTGGCACGCGTCCGCGGAGTACACCTCGCTGCACAGGTAGCCGTGGGACTGGGCGTCGTAGCTTCCTGCGAGGCGGCCGGAGGTCCCGCAGGCGGGTGGGTCCCTGTGACAGAAGCGCGGAGCGTCTCCTGCCCGGCCCCCCTGAGAACCGTCGCCGTTCCGTAAGGCGGGGCGCCTGCTTCAGAATGTAAATCACGTGTCCGCTCTATGGATACGCTGTTTAGTTTACCAGGCAAGACTTTCTTGGTGAAAGAAGCAGCGTTGGCTTGCATCCTCGAGCAGTCTTGTCATCTGGCTGTGCACTGGTACTCTCTCTCTGGGTGTGCTAGTCCGCAGGGCAGGGCATCCCCTGGGCAGGGTGGAGCGTGATCTCTGCGGCCTCGTCTTGCAGCTCCTTCCTTTCATTCTCAATCATCCTGCCCACAGTGGCCTCCTCTCAGGCCTGCATACTTACAACGGCGCATTGCCCGTGCTGCCCCTCTGCAGGAAGTGTCCCTCTGTTTAGTTTGCAGCTGACTGATGCCGCCTCACCCTTCTCATGTCTTCTCAGGTGTCACTTGGTCAAGAAAGCGTCCCCTTACCTACTCAACTCATCTCGTCTCCCTACCGTAGCTCACGTGACACCACGCACCTCTCGCTTATGGCCGTCATCGCCTTTCGCATCCACTTTCAGGTAGGTAAGTTTACCCCGTGGTCCGTGAGGAAGAAGAGATCACGCCTCTTTTGCTTACTATTGATTCCCAGCGACTAGCCCGGTTACTGATAACCTCTGTTAGAGGGAGAAAGGAATGCACCCAATCCCTGGTGAAGCCCCGACCGTTTTCCTTTCTAGTGTCCCTCGTACTCCTCCCTGCCGTCTGTGTCGCCCTTACTCCGCGTCTACCGTTTATGAGTTTACACCTGGGTTACGGTGACTGCTTCGGAGAATCGCATGCCTTTCTACCTCCCTCGCTGCGACCTCTCCTACACCTCCCAGGGCTCTTGGGTTATGCCCTTGCCCTCTTCCGAGCCGTCCGTGGCACCCGCTGTCAACCCCGTACGGCCAGGCTCCTAAGACTGACACTCCAGGCCCTCCGTAATTTGGCTTCAGTTTCACTTTCTAGACGTTTCAAGAAAAAACAGGGTCTAAATATCTGTGCACCTCTGCTCCGTTTCATATCTACCCACGAGGTTAATTTTTTTGTTTCTTCCAGTCCACCTATTTTGCACCTCCGTCTCTGCGAAGACTTCACTGAGAATCCAAGCGATTTCTGGATCCCTTCTCTCCCCTGAAGCTGTAAACAGTTTAACAAGACAGGTGCGGAACTGCCGTAAGGTAATCTACATCTTGTCTCCCTCTCTGGTATCTAACCTCCCTGCGAATGGGGGTACGTCTCCGTGTTCTGTGCGGTTTTCAGCACAGTACTCTCTACACGTAGTGGATATTTGATTTGGTAAGTGACCGAATAAGTGAATGAGTCACCAAGATAAGGGTATTGTCTCATTCTTTCTCGCTTTTTCCACTTCCAAGTTTCTTTAGTTAGTTTCCTCAGACAAAAGGTTTCTTTGTAGCTACACAGTGGCCAGGTCCAGAGAATGTTGCAGATAGCTGCTGAAAACATCCCTCCTCCACTTGAGAATGGCTTGCTCTCCCTCTCAAGCGGAGAGAGCTGGGATTCGATATTTAATTAAGCGCCTCTGTTCACTTGGCATTTAGAGGCACTAGGGGGCGTTAGTGCTCTACACCCGGTGAAATGCCTGTTTCGTTTGTGATTTTCCTTTGTGAAAAACAACTATGCACAGAGTGTTTTGTGCCAATTTTCCATCCTTTTAGATTGACGGAAAGCATTTTACCTACGTAGAAACAGAAAACGAATAGAAAGAGCGTTGCATTGCGTTTAATGAAAGCTTAGGGCGGTCTCGGTGGTACGTTAGTGAAGTTATCTGGGGACACCTTAGCCACGTACATTGTGTTGGAGAGGCACCGAGAATTCATTCAGGAGTTCTCAAAGTTCGAGGACACAGTTGCCTTACACGTAGGCACGGTGGCAGCCGTGGACATGGCAGTGATTTGGAGAATGTTGTACTCGTCGGCTCTTGCTGTGATAATGCTTTGCAACAAATCTCCCCAAAACTCACTTACATAAAGAAGAATCTAGTTTTCTCGGACCTGTGGGCTAGCTGCAGCGGCTCTCTTGTAGACCTCTCGATGGCGGGTGTTGTTCCATGCCGTGGGTCAGTTTGAGGTCTGTCCCGCACACCTTACCGTGGAGCCCAACTGTGAGGCTGCAGGTCCCTGTCCTCTCGCAGAGTTCACTGAAACGTAAGAGGTGAGCCCAACCACACAAGGCCACGTAAGGCCTCTGCGACTCATTGAAGGCCATCGTGTCTTCCCTTGGCCTCCTGGGAACCCCCTGGCCCCAGGATGCAGCTTCGGTAGCCCAGGGCAACCGGCGGAGGGGGGCGGGCGGGGCTGCAGGAGGGTGGAACGCGGAGGTCACAGAGGGTGTGGGTGTGGCCACCTCTGATGTGACTGAACCAAGGGGGGTGGGGGGCAGGGGGTCCAGGGAAGGGCCCTCAGAGCCCGGTAGGCCCAGGGGGGCGGCGCAAGCACCTAGGCCCAGGCCGAAGAGCACCTTCTTGGTCTGCGCAGCAGGCCGGCCTCTCGCCTTGCCACTCAGGCCGCCCTCCCACTTGAAGTGTGTGTGGCACGCGTCCGCGGAGTACACCTCGCTGCACAGGTAGCCGTGGGACTGGGCGTCGTAGCTTCCTGCGAGGCGGCCGGAGGTCCCGCAGGCGGGTGGGTCCCTGTGACAGACGCGCGGAGCGTCTCCTGCCCGGCCCCCCTGAGAACCGTCGCCGTTCCGTAAGGCGGGGCGCCTGCTTCAGAATGTAAATCACGTGTCCGCTCTATGGATACACTGTTTAGTTTACCAGGCAAGACTTTCTTGGTGAAAGAAGCAGCGTTGGCTTGCATCCTCGAGCAGGCTTGTCATCTGGCTGTGCACTGGTACTCTCTCTCTGGGTGTGCTAGTCCGCAGGGCAGGGCATCCCCTGGGCAGGGCGGAGCGTGATCTCTGCGGCCTCGTCTTGCAGCTCCTTCCTTTCATTCTCAATCATCCTGCCCACAGTGGCCTCCTCTCAGGCCTGCATACTTACAACGGCGCATTGCCCGTGCTGCCCCTCTGCAGGAAGTGTCCCTCTGTTTAGTTTGCAGCTGACTGATGCCGCCTCACCCTTCTCATGTCTTCTCAGGTGTCACTTGGTCAAGAAAGCGTCCCCTTACCTACTCAACTCATCTCGTCTCCCTACCGTAGCTCACGTGACACCACGCACCTCTCGCTTATGGCCGTCATCGCCTTTCGCATCCACTTTCAGGTAGGTAAGTTTACCCCGTGGTCCGTGAGGAAGAAGAGATCACGCCTCTTTTGCTTACTATTGATTCCCAGCGACTAGCCCGGTTACTGATAACCTCTGTTAGAGGGAGAAAGGAATGCACCCAATCCCTGGTGAAGCCCCGACCGTTTTCCTTTCTAGTGTCCCTCGTACTCCTCCCTGCCGTCTGTGTCGCCCTTACTCCGCGTCTACCGTTTATGAGTTTACACCTGGGTTACGGTGACTGCTTCGGAGAATCGCATGCCTTTCTACCTCCCTCGCTGCGACCTCTCCTACACCTCCCAGGGCTCTTGGGTTATGCCCTTGCCCTCTTCCGAGCCGTCCGTGGCACCCGCTGTCAACCCCGTACGGCCAAGCTCCTAAGACTGACACTCCAGGCCCTCCGTAATTTGGCTTCAGTTTCACTTTCTAGACGTTTCAAGAAAGAACGGGGTCTAAATATCTGTGCACCTCTGCTCCGTTTCATATCTACCCACGAGGTTAATTTTTTTGTTTCTTCCAGTCCACCTATTTTGCACCTCCGTCTCTGCGAAGACTTCACTGAGAATCCAAGCGATTTCTGGATCCCTTCTCTCCCCTGAAGCTGTAAACAGTTTAACAAGACAGGTGCGGAACTGCCGTAAGGTAATCTACATCTTGTCTCCCTCTCTGGTATCTAACCTCCCTGCGAATGGGGGTACGTCTCCGTGTCCTGTGCGGTTTTCAGCACAGTACTCTCTACACGTAGTGGATATTTGATTTGGTAAGTGACCGAATAAGTGAATGAGTCACCAAGATAAGGGTATTGTCTCATTCTTTCTCGCTTTTTCCACTTCCAAGTTTCTTTAGTTAGTTTCCTCAGACAAAAGGTTTCTTTGTAGCTACACAGTGGCCAGGTCCAGAGAATGTTGCAGATAGCTGCTGAAAACATCCCTCCTCCACTTGAGAATGGCTTGCTCTCCCTCTCAAGCGGAGAGAGCTGGGATTCGATATTTAATTAAGCGCCTCTGTTCACTTGGCATTTAGAGGCACTAGGGGGCGTTAGTGCTCTACACCCGGTGAAATGCCTGTTTCGTTTGTGATTTTCCTTTGTGAAAAACAACTATGCACAGAGTGTTTTGTGCCAATTTTCCATCCTTTTAGATTGACGGAAAGCATTTTACCTACGTAGAAACAGAAAACGAATAGAAAGAGCGTTGCATTGCGTTTAATGAAAGCTTAGGGCGGTCTCGGTGGTACGTTAGTGAAGTTATCTGGGGACACCTTAGCCACGTACATTGTGTTGGAGAGGCACCGAGAATTCATTCAGGAGTTCTCAAAGTTCGAGGACACAGTTGCCTTACACGTAGGCACGGTGGCAGCCGTGGACATGGCAGTGATTTGGAGAATGTTGTACTAGTCGGCTCTCGCTGTGATAATGCTTTGCAACAAATCTCCCCAAAACTCACTTACATAAAGAAGAATCTAGTTTTCTCGGACCTGTGGGCTAGCTGCAGCGGCTCTCTTGTAGACCTCTCGATGGCGGGTGTTGCTCCATGCCGTGGGTCAGTTTGAGGTCTGTCCCGCACACCTTACCGTGGAGCCCAACTGTGAGGCTGCAGGTCCCTGTCCTCTCGCCGAGTTCACTGGAACGTAAGAGGTGAGCCCAACCACACAAGGCCACGTAAGGCCTCTGCGACTCATTGAAGGCCATCGTGTCTTCCCTTGGCCTCCTGGGAACCCCCTGGCCCCAGGATGCAGCTTCGGTAGCCCAGGGCAACCGGCGGAGGGGGGCGGGCGGGGCTGCAGGAGGGTGGAACGCGGAGGTCACAGAGGGTGTGGGTGTGGCCACCTCTGCTGTGACTGAACCAAGGGGGGTGGGGGGCAGGGGGTCCAGGGAAGGGCCCTCAGAGCCCGGTAGGCCCAGGGGGGCGGCGCAAGCACCTAGGCCCAGGCCGAAGAGCACCTTCTTGGTCTGCGCGGCAGGCCGGCCTCTCGCCTTGCCACTCAGGCCGCCCTCCCACTTGAAGTGTGTGTGGCACGCGTCCGCGGAGTACACCTCGCTGCACAGGTAGCCGTGGGACTGGGCGTCGTAGCTTCCTGCGAGGCGGCCGGAGGTCCCGCAGGCGGGTGGGTCCCTGTGACAGAAGCGCGGAGCGTCTCCTGCCCGGCCCCCCTGAGAACCGTCGCCGTTCCGTAAGGCGGGGCGCCTGCTTCAGAATGTAAATCACGTGTCCGCTCTATGGATACGCTGTTTAGTTTACCAGGCAAGACTTTCTTGGTGAAAGAAGCAGCGTTGGCTTGCATCCTCGAGCAGTCTTGTCATCTGGCTGTGCACTGGTACTCTCTCTCTGGGTGTGCTAGTCCGCAGGGCAGGGCATCCCCTGGGCAGGGTGGAGCGTGATCTCTGCGGCCTCGTCTTGCAGCTCCTTCCTTTCATTCTCAATCATCCTGCCCACAGTGGCCTCCTCTCAGGCCTGCATACTTACAACGGCGCATTGCCCGTGCTGCCCCTCTGCAGGAAGTGTCCCTCTGTTTAGTTTGCAGCTGACTGATACCGCCTCACCCTTCTCATGTCTTCTCAGGTGTCACTTGGTCAAGAAAGCGTCCCCTTACCTACTCAACTCATCTCGTCTCCCTACCGTAGCTCACGTGACACCACGCACCTCTCGCTTATGGCCGTCATCGCCTTTCGCATCCACTTTCAGGTAGGTAAGTTTACCCCGTGGTCCGTGAGGAAGAAGAGATCACGCCTCTTTTGCTTACTATTGATTCCCAGCGACTAGCCCGGTTACTGATAACCTCTGTTAGAGGGAGAAAGGAATGCACCCAATCCCTGGTGAAGCCCCGACCGTTTTCCTTTCTAGTGTCCCTCGTACTCCTCCCTGCCGTCTGTGTCGCCCTTACTCCGCGTCTACCGTTTATGAGTTTACACCTGGGTTACGGTGACTGCTTCGGAGAATCGCATGCCTTTCTACCTCCCTCGCTGCGACCTCTCCTACACCTCCCAGGGCTCTTGGGTTATGCCCTTGCCCTCTTCCGAGCCGTCCGTGGCACCCGCTGTCAACCCCGTACGGCCAGGCTCCTAAGACTGACACTCCAGGCCCTCCGTAATTTGGCTTCAGTTTCACTTTCTAGACGTTTCAAGAAAAAACAGGGTCTAAATATCTGTGCACCTCTGCTCCGTTTCATATCTACCCACGAGGTTAATTTTTTTGTTTCTTCCAGTCCACCTATTTTGCACCTCCGTCTCTGCGAAGACTTCACTGAGAATCCAAGCGATTTCTGGATCCCTTCTCTCCCCTGAAGCTGTAAACAGTTTAACAAGACAGGTGCGGAACTGCCGTAAGGTAATCTACATCTTGTCTCCCTCTCTGGTATCTAACCTCCCTGCGAATGGGGGTACGTCTCCGTGTTCTGTGCGGTTTTCAGCACAGTACTCTCTACACGTAGTGGATATTTGATTTGGTAAGTGACCGAATAAGTGAATGAGTCACCAAGATAAGGGTATTGTCTCATTCTTTCTCGCTTTTTCCACTTCCAAGTTTCTTTAGTTAGTTTCCTCAGACAAAAGGTTTCTTTGTAGCTACACAGTGGCCAGGTCCAGAGAATGTTGCAGATAGCTGCTGAAAACATCCCTCCTCCACTTGAGAATGGCTTGCTCTCCCTCTCAAGCGGAGAGAGCTGGGATTCGATATTTAATTAAGCGCCTCTGTTCACTTGGCATTTAGAGGCACTAGGGGGCGTTAGTGCTCTACACCCGGTGAAATGCCTGTTTCGTTTGTGATTTTCCTTTGTGAAAAACAACTATGCACAGAGTGTTTTGTGCCAATTTTCCATCCTTTTAGATTGACGGAAAGCATTTTACCTACGTAGAAACAGAAAACGAATAGAAAGAGCGTTGCATTGCGTTTAATGAAAGCTTAGGGCGGTCTCGGTGGTACGTTAGTGAAGTTATCTGGGGACACCTTAGCCACGTACATTGTGTTGGAGAGGCACCGAGAATTCATTCAGGAGTTCTCAAAGTTCGAGGACACAGTTGCCTTACACGTAGGCACGGTGGCAGCCGTGGACATGGCAGTGATTTGGAGAATGTTGTACTCGTCGGCTCTTGCTGTGATAATGCTTTGCAACAAATCTCCCCAAAACTCACTTACATAAAGAAGAATCTAGTTTTCTCGGACCTGTGGGCTAGCTGCAGCGGCTCTCTTGTAGACCTCTCGATGGCGGGTGTTGTTCCATGCCGTGGGTCAGTTTGAGGTCTGTCCCGCACACCTTACCGTGGAGCCCAACTGTGAGGCTGCAGGTCCCTGTCCTCTCGCAGAGTTCACTGAAACGTAAGAGGTGAGCCCAACCACACAAGGCCACGTAAGGCCTCTGCGACTCATTGAAGGCCATCGTGTCTTCCCTTGGCCTCCTGGGAACCCCCTGGCCCCAGGATGCAGCTTCGGTAGCCCAGGGCAACCGGCGGAGGGGGGCGGGCGGGGCTGCAGGAGGGTGGAACGCGGAGGTCACAGAGGGTGTGGGTGTGGCCACCTCTGATGTGACTGAACCAAGGGGGGTGGGGGGCAGGGGGTCCAGGGAAGGGCCCTCAGAGCCCGGTAGGCCCAGGGGGGCGGCGCAAGCACCTAGGCCCAGGCCGAAGAGCACCTTCTTGGTCTGCGCAGCAGGCCGGCCTCTCGCCTTGCCACTCAGGCCGCCCTCCCACTTGAAGTGTGTGTGGCACGCGTCCGCGGAGTACACCTCGCTGCACAGGTAGCCGTGGGACTGGGCGTCGTAGCTTCCTGCGAGGCGGCCGGAGGTCCCGCAGGCGGGTGGGTCCCTGTGACAGACGCGCGGAGCGTCTCCTGCCCGGCCCCCCTGAGAACCGTCGCCGTTCCGTAAGGCGGGGCGCCTGCTTCAGAATGTAAATCACGTGTCCGCTCTATGGATACACTGTTTAGTTTACCAGGCAAGACTTTCTTGGTGAAAGAAGCAGCGTTGTCTTGCATCCTCGAGCAGGCTTGTCATCTGGCTGTGCACTGGTACTCTCTCTCTGGGTGTGCTAGTCCGCAGGGCAGGGCATCCCCTGGGCAGGGTGGAGCGTGATCTCTGCGGCCTCGTCTTGCAGCTCCTTCCTTTCATTCTCAATCATCCTGCCCACAGTGGCCTCCTCTCAGGCCTGCATACTTACAACGGCGCATTGCCCGTGCTGCCCCTCTGCAGGAAGTGTCCCTCTGTTTAGTTTGCAGCTGACTGATGCCGCCTCACCCTTCTCATGTCTTCTCAGGTGTCACTTGGTCAAGAAAGCGTCCCCTTACCTACTCAACTCATCTCGTCTCCCTACCGTAGCTCACGTGACACCACGCACCTCTCGCTTATGGCCGTCATCGCCTTTCGCATCCACTTTCAGGTAGGTAAGTTTACCCCGTGGTCCGTGAGGAAGAAGAGATCACGCCTCTTTTGCTTACTATTGATTCCCAGCGACTAGCCCGGTTACTGATAACCTCTGTTAGAGGGAGAAAGGAATGCACCCAATCCCTGGTGAAGCCCCGACCGTTTTCCTTTCTAGTGTCCCTCGTACTCCTCCCTGCCGTCTGTGTCGCCCTTACTCCGCGTCTACCGTTTATGAGTTTACACCTGGGTTACGGTGACTGCTTCGGAGAATCGCATGCCTTTCTACCTCCCTCGCTGCGACCTCTCCTACACCTCCCAGGGCTCTTGGGTTATGCCCTTGCCCTCTTCCGAGCCGTCCGTGGCACCCGCTGTCAACCCCGTACGGCCAAGCTCCTAAGACTGACACTCCAGGCCCTCCGTAATTTGGCTTCAGTTTCACTTTCTAGACGTTTCAAGAAAGAACGGGGTCTAAATATCTGTGCACCTCTGCTCCGTTTCATATCTACCCACGAGGTTAATTTTTTTGTTTCTTCCAGTCCACCTATTTTGCACCTCCGTCTCTGCGAAGACTTCACTGAGAATCCAAGCGATTTCTGGATCCCTTCTCTCCCCTGAAGCTGTAAACAGTTTAACAAGACAGGTGCGGAACTGCCGTAAGGTAATCTACATCTTGTCTCCCTCTCTGGTATCTAACCTCCCTGCGAATGGGGGTACGTCTCCGTGTCCTGTGCGGTTTTCAGCACAGTACTCTCTACACGTAGTGGATATTTGATTTGGTAAGTGACCGAATAAGTGAATGAGTCACCAAGATAAGGGTATTGTCTCATTCTTTCTCGCTTTTTCCACTTCCAAGTTTCTTTAGTTAGTTTCCTCAGACAAAAGGTTTCTTTGTAGCTACACAGTGGCCAGGTCCAGAGAATGTTGCAGATAGCTGCTGAAAACATCCCTCCTCCACTTGAGAATGGCTTGCTCTCCCTCTCAAGCGGAGAGAGCTGGGATTCCATATTTAATTAAGCGCCTCTGTTCACTTGGCATTTAGAGGCACTAGGGGGCGTTAGTGCTCTACACCCGGTGAAATGCCTGTTTCGTTTGTGATTTTCCTTTGTGAAAAACAACTATGCACAGAGTGTTTTGTGCCAATTTTCCATCCTTTTAGATTGACGGAAAGCATTTTACCTACGTAGAAACAGAAAACAAATAGAAAGAGCGTTGCATTGCGTTTAATGAAAGCTTAGGGCGGTCTCGGTGGTACGTTAGTGAAGTTATCTGGGGACACCTTAGCCACGTACATTGTGTTGGAGAGGCACCGAGAATTCATTCAGGAGTTCTCAAAGTTCGAGGACACAGTTGCCTTACACGTAGGCACGGTGGCAGCCGTGGACATGGCAGTGATTTGGAGAATGTTGTACTCGTCGGCTCTTGCTGTGATAATGCTTTGCAACAAATCTCCCCAAAACTCACTTACATAAAGAAGAATCTAGTTTTCTCGGACCTGTGGGCTAGCTGCAGCGGCTCTCTTGTAGACCTCTCGATGGCGGGTGTTGTTCCATGCCGTGGGTCAGTTTGAGGTCTGTCCCGCACACCTTACCGTGGAGCCCAACTGTGAGGCTGCAGGTCCCTGTCCTCTCGCAGAGTTCACTGAAACGTAAGAGGTGAGCCCAACCACACAAGGCCACGTAAGGCCTCTGCGACTCATTGAAGGCCATCGTGTCTTCCCTTGGCCTCCTGGGAACCCCCTGGCCCCAGGATGCAGCTTCGGTAGCCCAGGGCAACCGGCGGAGGGGGGCGGGCGGGGCTGCAGGAGGGTGGAACGCGGAGGTCACAGAGGGTGTGGGTGTGGCCACCTCTGCTGTGACTGAACCAAGGGGGGTGGGGGGCAGGGGGTCCAGGGAAGGGCCCTCAGAGCCCGGTAGGCCCAGGGGGGCGGCGCAAGCACCTAGGCCCAGGCCGAAGAGCACCTTCTTGGTCTGCGCAGCAGGCCGGCCTCTCGCCTTGCCACTCAGGCCGCCCTCCCACTTGAAGTGTGTGTGGCACGCGTCCGTGGAGTACACCTCGCTGCACAGGTAGCCGTGGGACTGGGCGTCGTAGCTTCCTGCGAGGCGGCCGGAGGTCCCGCAGGCGGGTGGGTCCCTGTGACAGACGCGCGGAGCGTCTCCTGCCCGGCCCCCCTGAGAACCGTCGCCGTTCCGTAAGGCGGGGCGCCTGCTTCAGAATGTAAATCACGTGTCCGCTCTATGGATACGCTGTTTAGTTTACCAGGCAAGACTTTCTTGGTGAAAGAAGCAGCGTTGGCTTGCATCGTCGAGCAGGCTTGTCATCTGGCTGTGCACTGGTACTCTCTCTCTGGGTGTGCTAGTCCGCAGGGCAGGGCATCCCCTGGGCAGGGTGGAGCGTGATCTCTGCGGCCTCGTCTTGCAGCTCCTTCCTTTCATTCTCAATCATCCTGCCCACAGTGGCCTCCTCTCAGGCCTGCATACTTACAACGGTGCATTGCCCGTGCTGCCCCTCTGCAGGAAGTGTCCCTCTGTTTAGTTTGCAGCTGACTGATGCCGCCTCACCCTTCTCATCTCTTCTCAGGTGTCACTTGGTCAAGAAAGCGTCCCCTTACCTACTCAACTCATCTCGTCTCCCTACCGTAGCTCACGTGACACCACGCACCTCTCGCTTATGGCCGTCATCGCCTTTCGCATCCAGTTTCAGGTAGGTAAGTTTACCCCGTGGCCCGTGAGGAAGAAGAGATCACGCCTGTTTTGCTTACTCTTGATTCCCAGCGACTAGCCCGGTTACTGATAACCTCTGTTAGAGGGAGAAAGGAATGCATCCAATCCCTGGTGAAGCCCCGACCGTTTTCCTTTCTAGTGTCCCTCGTACTCCTCCCTGCCGTCTGTGTCGCCCTTACTCCGCGTCTACCGTTTATGAGTTTACACCTGGGTTACGGTGACTGCTTCGGAGAATCGCATGCCTTTCTACCTCCCTCGCTGCGACCTCTCCTACACCTCCCAGGGCTCTTGGGTTATGCCCTTGCCCTCTTCCGAGCCGTCCGTGGCACCCGCTGTCAACCCCGTACGGCCAGGCTCCTAAGACTGACACTCCAGGCCCTCCGTAATTTGGCTTCAGTTTCACTTTCTAGACGTTTCAAGAAAAAACGGGGTCTAAATATCTGTGCACCTCTGCTCCGTTTCATATCTACCCACGAGGTTAATTTTTTTGTTTCTTCCAGTCCACCTATTTTGCACCTCCGTCTCTGCGAAGACTTCACTGAGAATCCAAGCGATTTCTGGATCCCTTCTCTCCCCTGAAGCTGTAAACAGTTTAACAAGACAGGTGCGGAACTGCCGTAAGGTAATCTACATCTTGTCTCCCTCTCTGGTATCTAACCTCCCTGCGAATGGGGGTACGTCTCCGTGTCCTGGCGGTTTTCAGCACTGTACTCTCTACACGTAGTGGATATTTGATTTGGTAAGTGACCGAATAAGTGAATGAGTCACCA
This sequence comes from Leucopleurus acutus, assembly GCF_964270905.1. Classification (NCBI taxonomy): domain Eukaryota; kingdom Metazoa; phylum Chordata; class Mammalia; order Artiodactyla; family Delphinidae; genus Leucopleurus; species Leucopleurus acutus. The sequence goes on along the minus strand of NC_139143.1, from coordinate 35,700,451 downwards.
AGATAAGGGTATTGTCTCATTCTTTCTCGCTTTTTCCACTTCCAAGTTTCTTTAGTTAGTTTCCTCAGACAAAAGGTTTCTTTGTAGCTACACAGTGGCCAGGTCCAGAGAATGTTGCAGATAGCTGCTGAAAACATCCCTCCTCCACTTGAGAATGGCTTGCTCTCCCTCTCAAGCGGAGAGAGCTGGGATTCGATATTTAATTAAGCGCCTCTGTTCACTTGGCATTTAGAGGCACTAGGGGGCGTTAGTGCTCTACACCCGGTGAAATGCCTGTTTCGTTTGTGATTTTCCTTTGTGAAAAAAAACTATGCACAGAGTGTTTTGTGCCAATTTTCCATCCTTTTAGATTGACGGAAAGCATTTTACCTACGTAGAAACAGAAAACGAATAGAAAGAGCGTTGCATTGCGTTTAATGAAAGCTTAGGGCGGTCTCGGTGGTACGTTAGTGAAGTTATCTGGGGACACCTTAGCCACGTACATTGTGTTGGAGAGGCACCGAGAATTCATTCAGGAGTTCTCAAAGTTCGAGGACACAGTTGCCTTACACGTAGGCACGGTGGCAGCCGTGGACATGGCAGTGATTTGGAGAATGTTGTACTAGTCGGCTCTCGCTGTGATAATGCTTTGCAACAAATCTCCCCAAAACTCACTTACATAAAGAAGAATCTAGTTTTCTCGGACCTGTGGGCTAGCTGCAGCGGCTCTCTTGTAGACCTCTCGATGGCGGGTGTTGCTCCATGCCGTGGGTCAGTTTGAGGTCTGTCCCGCACACCTTACCGTGGAGCCCAACTGTGAGGCTGCAGGTCCCTGTCCTCTCGCCGAGTTCACTGGAACGTAAGAGGTGAGCCCAACCACACAAGGCCACGTAAGGCCTCTGCGACTCATTGAAGGCCATCGTGTCTTCCCTTGGCCTCCTGGGAACCCCCTGGCCCCAGGATGCAGCTTCGGTAGCCCAGGGCAACCGGCGGAGGGGGGCGGGCGGGGCTGCAGGAGGGTGGAACGCGGAGGTCACAGAGGGTGTGGGTGTGGCCACCTCTGATGTGACTGAACCAAGGGGGGTGGTGGGCAGGGGGTCCAGGGAAGGGCCCTCAGAGCCCGGTAGGCCCAGGGGGGCGGCGCAAGCACCTAGGCCCAGGCCGAAGAGCACCTTCTTGGTCTGCGCAGCAGGCCGGCCTCTCGCCTTGCCACTCAGGCCGCCCTCCCACTTGAAGTGTGTGTGGCACGCGTCCGCGGAGTACACCTCGCTGCACAGGTAGCCGTGGGACTGGGCGTCGTAGCTTCCTGCGAGGCGGCCGGAGGTCCCGCAGGCGGGTGGGTCCCTGTGACAGAAGCGCGGAGCGTCTCCTGCCCGGCCCCCCTGAGAACCGTCGCCGTTCCGTAAGGCGGGGCGCCTGCTTCAGAATGTAAATCACGTGTCCGCTCTATGGATACGCTGTTTAGTTTACCAGGCAAGACTTTCTTGGTGAAAGAAGCAGCGTTGGCTTGCATCCTCGAGCAGTCTTGTCATCTGGCTGTGCACTGGTACTCTCTCTCTGGGTGTGCTAGTCCGCAGGGCAGGGCATCCCCTGGGCAGGGTGGAGCGTGATCTCTGCGGCCTCGTCTTGCAGCTCCTTCCTTTCATTCTCAATCATCCTGCCCACAGTGGCCTCCTCTCAGGCCTGCATACTTACAACGGCGCATTGCCCGTGCTGCCCCTCTGCAGGAAGTGTCCCTCTGTTTAGTTTGCAGCTGACTGATGCCGCCTCACCCTTCTCATGTCTTCTCAGGTGTCACTTGCTCAAGAAAGCGTCCCCTTACCTACTCAACTCATCTCGTCTCCCTACCGTAGCTCACGTGACACCACGCACCTCTCGCTTATGGCCGTCATCGCCTTTCGCATCCACTTTCAGGTAGGTAAGTTTACCCCGTGGTCCGTGAGGAAGAAGAGATCACGCCTCTTTTGCTTACTATTGATTCCCAGCGACTAGCCCGGTTACTGATAACCTCTGTTAGAGGGAGAAAGGAATGCACCCAATCCCTGGTGAAGCCCCGACCGTTTTCCTTTCTAGTGTCCCTCGTACTCCTCCCTGCCGTCTGTGTCGCCCTTACTCCGCGTCTACCGTTTATGAGTTTACACCTGGGTTACGGTGACTGCTTCGGAGAATCGCATGCCTTTCTACCTCCCTCGCTGCGACCTCTCCTACACCTCCCAGGGCTCTTGGGTTATGCCCTTGCCCTCTTCCGAGCCGTCCGTGGCACCCGCTGTCAACCCCGTACGGCCAAGCTCCTAAGACTGACACTCCAGGCCCTCCGTAATTTGGCTTCAGTTTCACTTTCTAGACGTTTCAAGAAAGAACGGGGTCTAAATATCTGTGCACCTCTGCTCCGTTTCATATCTACCCACGAGGTTAATTTTTTTGTTTCTTCCAGTCCACCTATTTTGCACCTCCGTCTCTGCGAAGACTTCACTGAGAATCCAAGCGATTTCTGGATCCCTTCTCTCCCCTGAAGCTGTAAACAGTTTAACAAGACAGGTGCGGAACTGCCGTAAGGTAATCTACATCTTGTCTCCCTCTCTGGTATCTAACCTCCCTGCGAATGGGGGTACGTCTCCGTGTCCTGTGCGGTTTTCAGCACAGTACTCTCTACACGTAGTGGATATTTGATTTGGTAAGTGACCGAATAAGTGAATGAGTCACCAAGATAAGGGTATTGTCTCATTCTTTCTCGCTTTTTCCACTTCCAAGTTTCTTTAGTTAGTTTCCTCAGACAAAAGGTTTCTTTGTAGCTACACAGTGGCCAGGTCCAGAGAATGTTGCAGATAGCTGCTGAAAACATCCCTCCTCCACTTGAGAATGGCTTGCTCTCCCTCTCAAGCGGAGAGAGCTGGGATTCGATATTTAATTAAGCGCCTCTGTTCACTTGGCATTTAGAGGCACTAGGGGGCGTTAGTGCTCTACACCCGGTGAAATGCCTGTTTCGTTTGTGATTTTCCTTTGTGAAAAACAACTATGCACAGAGTGTTTTGTGCCAATTTTCCATCCTTTTAGATTGACGGAAAGCATTTTACCTACGTAGAAACAGAAAACAAATAGAAAGAGCGTTGCATTGCGTTTAATGAAAGCTTAGGGCGGTCTCGGTGGTACGTTAGTGAAGTTATCTGGGGACACCTTAGCCACGTACATTGTGTTGGAGAGGCACCGAGAATTCATTCAGGAGTTCTCAAAGTTCGAGGACACAGTTGCCTTACACGTAGGCACGGTGGCAGCCGTGGACATGGCAGTGATTTGGAGAATGTTGTACTAGTCGGCTCTCGCTGTGATAATGCTTTGCAACAAATCTCCCCAAAACTCACTTACATAAAGAAGAATCTAGTTTTCTCGGACCTGTGGGCTAGCTGCAGCGGCTCTCTTGTAGACCTCTCGATGGCGGGTGTTGTTCCATGCCATGGGTCAGTTTGAGGTCTGTCCCGCACACCTTACCGTGGAGCCCAACTGTGAGGCTGCAGGTCCCTGTCCTCTCGCAGAGTTCACTGAAACGTAAGAGGTGAGCCCAACCACACAAGGCCACGTAAGGCCTCTGCGACTCATTGAAGGCCATCGTGTCTTCCCTTGGCCTCCTGGGAACCCCCTGGCCCCAGGATGCAGCTTCGGTAGCCCAGGGCAACCGGCGGAGGGGGGCGGGCGGGGCTGCAGGAGGGTGGAACGCGGAGGTCACAGAGGGTGTGCGTGTGGCCACCTCTGCTGTGACTGAACCAAGGGGGGTGGGGGGCAGGGGGTCCAGGGAAGGGCCCTCAGAGCCCGGTAGGCCCAGGGGGGCGGCGCAAGCACCAAGGCCCAGGCCGAAGAGCACCTTCTTGGTCTGCGCAGCAGGCCGGCCTCTCGCCTTGCCACTCAGGCCGCCCTCCCACTTGAAGTGTGTGTGGCATGCGTCCGTGGAGTACACCTCGCTGCACAGGTAGCCGTGGGACTGGGCGTCGTAGCTTCCTGCGAGGCGGCCGGAGGTCCCGCAGGCGGGTGGGTCCCTGTGACAGACGCGCGGAGCGTCTCCTGCCCGGCCCCCCTGAGAACCGTCGCCGTTCCGTAAGGCGGGGCGCCTGCTTCAGAATGTAAATCACGTGTCCGCTCTATGGATACGCTGTTTAGTTTACCAGGCAAGACTTTCTTGGTGAAAGAAGCAGCGTTGGCTTGCATCCTCGAGCAGGCTTGTCATCTGGCTGTGCACTGGTACTCTCTCTCTGGGTGTGCTAGTCCGCAGGGCAGGGCATCCCCTGGGCAGGGTGGAGCGTGATCTCTGCGGCCTCGTCTTGCAGCTCCTTCCTTTCATTCTCAATCATCCTGCCCACAGTGGCCTCCTCTCAGGCCTGCATACTTACAACGGCGCATTGCCCGTGCTGCCCCTCTGCAGGAAGTGTCCCTCTGTTTAGTTTGCAGCTGACTGATGCCGCCTCACCCTTCTCATGTCTTCTCAGGTGTCACTTGGTCAAGAAAGCGTCCCCTTACCTACTCAACTCATCTCGTCTCCCTACCTTAGCTCACGTGACACCACGCACCTCTCGCTTATGGCCGTCATCGCCTTTCGCATCCACTTTCAGGTAGGTAAGTTTACCCCGTGGTCCGTGAGGAAGAAGAGATCACGCCTCTTTTGCTTACTATTGATTCCCAGCGACTAGCCCGGTTACTGATAACCTCTGTTAGAGGGAGAAAGGAATGCACCCAATCCCTGGTGAAGCCCCGACCGTTTTCCTTTCTAGTGTCCCTCGTACTCCTCCCTGCCGTCTGTGTCGCCCTTACTCCGCGTCTACCGTTTATGAGTTTACACCTGGGTTACGGTGACTGCTTCGGAGAATCGCATGCCTTTCTACCTCCCTCGCTGCGACCTCTCCTACACCTCCCAGGGCTCTTGGGTTATGCCCTTGCCCTCTTCCGAGCCGTCCGTGGCACCCGCTGTCAACCCCGTACGGCCAGGCTCCTAAGACTGACACTCCAGGCCCTCCGTAATTTGGCTTCAGTTTCACTTTCTAGACGTTTCAAGAAAAAACAGGGTCTAAATATCTGTGCACCTCTGCTCCGTTTCATATCTACCCACGAGGTTAATTTTTTTGTTTCTTCCAGTCCACCTATTTTGCACCTCCGTCTCTGCGAAGACTTCACTGAGAATCCAAGCGATTTCTGGATCCCTTCTCTCCCCTGAAGCTGTAAACAGTTTAACAAGACAGGTGCGGAACTGCCGTAAGGTAATCTACATCTTGTCTCCCTCTCTGGTATCTAACCTCCCTGCGAATGGGGGTACGTCTCCGTGTCCTGTGCGGTTTTCAGCACAGTACTCTCTACACGTAGTGGATATTTGATTTGGTAAGTGACCGAATAAGTGAATGAGTCACCAAGATAAGGGTATTGTCTCATTCTTTCTCGCTTTTTCCACTTCCAAGTTTCTTTAGTTAGTTTCCTCAGACAAAAGGTTTCTTTGTAGCTACACAGTGGCCAGGTCCAGAGAATGTTGCAGATAGCTGCTGAAAACATCCCTCCTCCACTTGAGAATGGCTTGCTCTCCCTCTCAAGCGGAGAGAGCTGGGATTCGATATTTAATTAAGCGCCTCTGTTCACTTGGCATTTAGAGGCACTAGGGGGCGTTAGTGCTCTACACCCCGTGAAATGCCTGTTTCGTTTGTGATTTTCCTTTGTGAAAAACAACTATGCACAGAGTGTTTTGTGCCAATTTTCCATCCTTTTAGATTGACGGAAAGCATTTTACCTACGTAGAAACAGAAAACGAATAGAAAGAGCGTCGCATTGCGTTTACTGAAAGCTTAGGGCGGTCTCGGTGGTACGTTAGTGAAGTTATCTGGGGACACCTTAGCCACGTACATTGTGTTGGAGAGGCACCGAGAATTCATTCAGGAGTTCTCAAAGTTCGAGGACACAGTTGCCTTACACGTAGGCACGGTGGCAGCCGTGGACATGGCAGTGATTTGGAGAATGTTGTACTAGTCGGCTCTCGCTGTGATAATGCTTTGCAACAAATCTCCCCAAAACTCACTTACATAAAGAAGAATCTAGTTTTCTCGGACCTGTGGGCTAGCTGCAGCGGCTCTCTTGTAGACCTCTCGATGGCGGGTGTTGCTCCATGCCGTGGGTCAGTTTGAGGTCTGTCCCGCACACCTTACCGTGGAGCCCAACTGTGAGGCTGCAGGTCCCTGTCCTCTCGCAGAGTTCACTGAAACGTAAGAGGTGAGCCCAACCACACAAGGCCACGTAAGGCCTCTGCGACTCATTGAAGGCCATCGTGTCTTCCCTTGGCCTCCTGGGAACCCCCTGGCCCCAGGATGCAGCTTCGGTAGCCCAGGGCAACCGGCGGAGGGGGGCGGGCGGGGCTGCAGGAGGGTGGAACGCGGAGGTCACAGAGGGTGTGGGTGTGGCCACCTCTGCTGTGACTGAACCAAGGGCGTGGGTGGGGGGCTGGGGGTCCAGGGCAGGGCCCTCAGAGCCCGGTAGGCCCAGGGGGGGGCTCAAGCACCTAGGCCCAGGCCGAAGAGCGCCTTCTTGGTCTGCGCGGCAGGCCGGCCTCTCGCCTTGCCACTCAGGCCGCCCTCCCACTTGAAGTGTGTGTGGCACGCGTCCGCGGAGTACACCTCGCTGCACAGGTAGCCGTGGGACTGGGCGTCGTAGCTTCCTGCGAGGCGGCCGGAGGTCCCGCAGGCGGGTGGGTCCCTGGGACAGACGTGCGGAGCGGCTCCTGCCCGGCCCCCCTGAGAACCGTCGCCGTTCCGTAAGGCGGGGCGCCTGCTTCAGAATGTAAATCACGTGTCCGCTCTATGGATACGCTGTTTAGTTTACCAGGCAAGACTTTCTTGGTGAAAGAAGCAGCGTTGGCTTGCATCGTCGAGCAGGCTTGTCATCTGGCTGTGCACTGGTACTCTTTCTCTGGGTGTGCTAGTCCGCAGGGCAGGGCATCCCCTGGGCAGGGTGGAGCGTGATCTCTGCGGCCTCGTCTTGCAGCTCCTTCCTTTCATTCTCAATCATCCTGCCCACAGTGGCCTCCTCTCAGGCCTGCATACTTACAACGGCGCATTGCCCGTGCTGCCCCTCTGCAGGAAGTGTCCCTCTGTTTAGTTTGCAGCTGACTGATGCCGCCTCACCCTTCTCATCTCTTCTCAGGTGTCACTTGGTCAAGAAAGCGTCCCCTTACCTACTCAACTCATCTCGTCTCCCTACCGTAGCTCACGTGACACCACGCACCTCTCGCTTATGGCCGTCATCGCCTTTCGCATCCAGTTTCAGGTAGGTAAGTTTACCCCGTGGCCCGTGAGGAAGAAGAGATCACGCCTGTTTTGCTTACTCTTGATTCCCAGCGACTAGCCCGGTTACTGATAACCTCTGTTAGAGGGAGAAAGGAATGCATCCAATCCCTGGTGAAGCCCCGACCGTTTTCCTTTCTAGTGTCCCTCGTACTCCTCCCTGCCGTCTGTGTCGCCCTTACTCCGCGTCTACCGTTTATGAGTTTACACCTGGGTTACGGTGACTGCTTCGGAGAATCGCATGCCTTTCTACCTCCCTCGCTGCGACCTCTCCTACACCTCCCAGGGCTCTTGGGTTATGCCCTTGCCCTCTTCCGAGCCGTCCGTGGCACCCGCTGTCAACCCCGTACGGCCAAGCTCCTAAGACTGACACTCCAGGCCCTCCGTAATTTGGCTTCAGTTTCACTTTCTAGACGTTTCAAGAAAGAACGGGGTCTAAATATCTGTGCACCTCTGCTCCGTTTCATATCTACCCACGAGGTTAATTTTTTTGTTTCTTCCAGTCCACCTATTTTGCACCTCCGTCTCTGCGAAGACTTCACTGAGAATCCAAGCGATTTCTGGATCCCTTCTCTCCCCTGAAGCTGTAAACAGTTTAACAAGACAGGTGCGGAACTGCCGTAAGGTAATCTACATCTTGTCTCCCTCTCTGGTATCTAACCTCCCTGCGAATGGGGGTACGTCTCCGTGTCCTGTGCGGTTTTCAGCACAGTACTCTCTACACGTAGTGGATATTTGATTTGGTAAGTGACCGAATAAGTGAATGAGTCACCAAGATAAGGGTATTGTCTCATTCTTTCTCGCTTTTTCCACTTCCAAGTTTCTTTAGTTAGTTTCCTCAGACAAAAGGTTTCTTTGTAGCTACACAGTGGCCAGGTCCAGAGAATGTTGCAGATAGCTGCTGAAAACATCCCTCCTCCACTTGAGAATGGCTTGCTCTCCCTCTCAAGCGGAGAGAGCTGGGATTCGATATTTAATTAAGCGCCTCTGTTCACTTGGCATTTAGAGGCACTAGGGGGCGTTAGTGCTCTACACCCGGTGAAATGCCTGTTTCGTTTGTGATTTTCCTTTGTGAAAAACAACTATGCACAGAGTGTTTTGTGCCAATTTTCCATCCTTTTAGATTGACGGAAAGCATTTTACCTACGTAGAAACAGAAAACGAATAGAAAGAGCGTTGCATTGCGTTTAATGAAAGCTTAGGGCGGTCTCGGTGGTACGTTAGTGAAGTTATCTGGGGACACCTTAGCCACGTACATTGTGTTGGAGAGGCACCGAGAATTCATTCAGGAGTTCTCAAAGTTCGAGGACACAGTTGCCTTACACGTAGGCACGGTGGCAGCCGTGGACATGGCAGTGATTTGGAGAATGTTGTACTCGTCGGCTCTTGCTGTGATAATGCTTTGCAACAAATCTCCCCAAAACTCACTTACATAAAGAAGAATCTAGTTTTCTCGGACCTGTGGGCTAGCTGCAGCGGCTCTCTTGTAGACCTCTCGATGGCGGGTGTTGTTCCATGCCGTGGGTCAGTTTGAGGTCTGTCCCGCACACCTTACCGTGGAGCCCAACTGTGAGGCTGCAGGTCCCTGTCCTCTCGCAGAGTTCACTGAAACGTAAGAGGTGAGCCCAACCACACAAGGCCACGTAAGGCCTCTGCGACTCATTGAAGGCCATCGTGTCTTCCCTTGGCCTCCTGGGAACCCCCTGGCCCCAGGATGCAGCTTCGGTAGCCCAGGGCAACCGGCGGAGGGGGGCGGGCGGGGCTGCAGGAGGGTGGAACGCGGAGGTCACAGAGGGTGTGGGTGTGGCCACCTCTGATGTGACTGAACCAAGGGGGGTGGGGGGCAGGGGGTCCAGGGAAGGGCCCTCAGAGCCCGGTAGGCCCAGGGGGGCGGCGCAAGCACCTAGGCCCAGGCCGAAGAGCACCTTCTTGGTCTGCGCAGCAGACCGGCCTCTCGCCTTGCCACTCAGGCCGCCCTCCCACTTGAAGTGTGTGTGGCACGCGTCCGCGGAGTACACCTCGCTGCACAGGTAGCCGTGGGACTGGGCGTCGTAGCTTCCTGCGAGGCGGCCGGAGGTCCCGCAGGCGGGTGGGTCCCTGTGACAGAAGCGCGGAGCGTCTCCTGCCCGGCCCCCCTGAGAACCGTCGCCGTTCCGTAAGGCGGGGCGCCTGCTTCAGAATGTAAATCACGTGTCCGCTCTATGGATACGCTGTTTAGTTTACCAGGCAAGACTTTCTTGGTGAAAGAAGCAGCGTTGGCTTGCATCCTCGAGCAGGCTTGTCATCTGGCTGTGCACTGGTACTCTCTCTCTGGGTGTGCTAGTCCGCAGGGCAGGGCATCCCCTGGGCAGGGTGGAGCGTGATCTCTGCGGCCTCGTCTTGCAGCTCCTTCCTTTCATTCTCAATCATCCTGCCCACAGTGGCCTCCTCTCAGGCCTGCATACTTACAACGGCGCATTGCCCGTGCTGCCCCTCTGCAGGAAGTGTCCCTCTGTTTAGTTTGCAGCTGACTGATGCCGCCTCACCCTTCTCATGTCTTCTCAGGTGTCACTTGGTCAAGAAAGCGTCCCCTTACCTACTCAACTCATCTCGTCTCCCTACCGTAGCTCACGTGACACCACGCACCTCTCGCTTATGGCCGTCATCGCCTTTCGCATCCAGTTTCAGGTAGGTAAGTTTACCCCGTGGCCCGTGAGGAAGAAGAGATCACGCCTGTTTTGCTTACTCTTGATTCCCAGCGACTAGCCCGGTTACTGATAACCTCTGTTAGAGGGAGAAAGGAATGCACCCAATCCCTGGTGAAGCCCCGACCGTTTTCCTTTCTAGTGTCCCTCGTACTCCTCCCTGCCGTCTGTGTCGCCCTTACTCCGCGTCTACCGTTTATGAGTTTACACCTGGGTTACGGTGACTGCTTCGGAGAATCGCATGCCTTTCTACCTCCCTCGCTGCGACCTCTCCTACACCTCCCAGGGCTCTTGGGTTATGCCCTTGCCCTCTTCCGAGCCGTCCGTGGCACCCGCTGTCAACCCCGTACGGCCAGGCTCCTAAGACTGACACTCCAGGCCCTCCGTAATTTGGCTTCAGTTTCACTTTCTAGACGTTTCAAGAAAAAACAGGGTCTAAATATCTGTGCACCTCTGCTCCGTTTCATATCTACCCACGAGGTTAATTTTTTTGTTTCTTCCAGTCCACCTATTTTGCACCTCCGTCTCTGCGAAGACTTCACTGAGAATCCAAGCGATTTCTGGATCCCTTCTCTCCCCTGAAGCTGTAAACAGTTTAACAAGACAGGTGCGGAACTGCCGTAAGGTAATCTACATCTTGTCTCCCTCTCTGGTATCTAACCTCCCTGCGAATGGGGGTACGTCTCCGTGTTCTGTGCGGTTTTCAGCACAGTACTCTCTACACGTAGTGGATATTTGATTTGGTAAGTGACCGAATAAGTGAATGAGTCACCAAGATAAGGGTATTGTCTCATTCTTTCTCGCTTTTTCCACTTCCAAGTTTCTTTAGTTAGTTTCCTCAGACAAAAGGTTTCTTTGTAGCTACACAGTGGCCAGGTCCAGAGAATGTTGCAGATAGCTGCTGAAAACATCCCTCCTCCACTTGAGAATGGCTTGCTCTCCCTCTCAAGCGGAGAGAGCTGGGATTCGATATTTAATTAAGCGCCTCTGTTCACTTGGCATTTAGAGGCACTAGGGGGCGTTAGTGCTCTACACCCGGTGAAATGCCTGTTTCGTTTGTGATTTTCCTTTGTGAAAAACAACTATGCACAGAGTGTTTTGTGCCAATTTTCCATCCTTTTAGATTGACGGAAAGCATTTTACCTACGTAGAAACAGAAAACGAATAGAAAGAGCGTCGCATTGCGTTTACTGAAAGCTTAGGGCGGTCTCGGTGGTACGTTAGTGAAGTTATCTGGGGACACCTTAGCCACGTACATTGTGTTGGAGAGGCACCGAGAATTCATTCAGGAGTTCTCAAAGTTCGAGGACACAGTTGCCTTACACGTAGGCATGGTGGCAGCCGTGGACATGGCAGTGATTTGGAGAATGTTGTACTAGTCGGCTCTCGCTGTGATAATGCTTTGCAACAAATCTCCCCAAAACTCACTTAGATAAAGAAGAATCTAGTTTTCTCGGACCTGTGGGCTAGCTGCAGCGGCTCTCTTGTAGACCTCTCGATGGCGGGTGTTGCTCCATGCCGTGGGTCAGTTTGAGGTCTGTCCCGCACACCTTACCGTGGAGCCCAACTGTGAGGCTGCAGGTCCCTGTCCTCTCGCAGAGTTCACTGAAACGTAAGAGGTGAGCCCAACCACACAAGGCCACGTAAGGCCTCTGCGACTCATTGAAGGCCATCGTGTCTTCCCTTGGCCTCCTGGGAACCCCCTGGCCCCAGGATGCAGCTTCGGTAGCCCAGGGCAACCGGCGGAGGGGGGCGGGCGGGGCTGCGGGAGGGTGGAACGCGGAGGTCACAGAGGGTGTGGGTGTGGCCACCTCTGCTGTGACTGAACCAAGGGCGTGGGTGGGGGGCTGGGGGTCCAGGGCAGGGCCCTCAGAGCCCGGTAGGCCCAGGGGGGCGGCTCAAGCACCTAGGCCCAGGCCGAAGAGCGCCTTCTTGGTCTGCGCGGCAGGCCGGCCTCTCGCCTTGCCACTCAGGCCGCCCTCCCACTTGAAGTGTGTGTGGCACGCGTCCGCGGAGTACACCTCGCTGCACAGGTAGCCGTGGGACTGGGCGTCGTAGCTTCCTGCGAGACGGCCGGAGGTCCCGCAGGTGGGTGGGTCCCTGGGACAGACGCGCAGAGCGGCTCCTGCCCGGCCCCCCTGAGAACCGTCGCCGTTCCGTAAGGCGGGGCGCCTGCTTCAGAATGTAAATCACGTGTCCGCTCTATGGATACGCTGTTTAGTTTACCAGGCAAGACTTTCTTGGTGAAAGAAGCAGCGTTGGCTTGCATCGTCGAGCAGGCTTGTCATCTGGCTGTGCACTGGTACTCTCTCTCTGGGTGTACTAGTCCGCAGGGCAGGGCATCCCCTGGGCAGGGTGGAGCGTGATCTCTGCGGCCTCGTCTTGCAGCTCCTTCCTTTCATTCTCAATCATCCTGCCCACAGTGGCCTCCTCTCAGGCCTGCATACTTACAACGGCGCATTGCCCGTGCTGCCCCTCTGCAGGAAGTGTCCCTCTGTTTAGTTTGCAGCTGACTGATGCCGCCTCACCCTTCTCATGTCTTCTCAGGTGTCACTTGGTCAAGAAAGCATCCCCTTACCTACTCAACTCATCTCGTCTCCCTACCGTAGCTCACGTGACACCACGCACCTCTCGCTTATGGCCGTCATCGCCTTTCGCATCCAGTTTCAGGTAGGTAAGTTTACCCCGTGGCCCGTGAGGAAGAAGAGATCACGCCTGTTTTGCTTACTCTTGATTCCCAGCGACTAGCCCGGTTACTGATAACCTCTGTTAGAGGGAGAAAGGAATGCACCCAATCCCTGGTGAAGCCCCGACCGTTTTCCTTTCTAGTGTCCCTCGTACTCCTCCCTGCCGTCTGTGTCGCCCTTACTCCGCGTCTACCGTTTATGAGTTTACACCTGGGTTACGGTGACTGCTTCGGAGAATCGCATGCCTTTCTACCTCCCTCGCTGCGACCTCTCCTACACCTCCCAGGGCTCTTGGGTTATGCCCTTGCCCTCTTCCGAGCCGTCCGTGGCACCCGCTGTCAACCCCGTACGGCCAAGCTCCTAAGACTGACACTCCAGGCCCTCCGTAATTTGGCTTCAGTTTCACTTTCTAGACGTTTCAAGAAAGAACGGGGTCTAAATATCTGTGCACCTCTGCTCCGTTTCATATCTACCCACGAGGTTAATTTTTTTGTTTCTTCCAGTCCACCTATTTTGCACCTCCGTCTCTGCGAAGACTTCACTGAGAATCCAAGCGATTTCTGGATCCCTTCTCTCCCCTGAAGCTGTAAACAGTTTAACAAGACAGGTGCGGAACTGCCGTAAGGTAATCTACATCTTGTCTCCCTCTCTGGTATCTAACCTCCCTGCGAATGGGGGTACGTCTCCATGTCCTGTGCGGTTTTCAGCACAGTACTCTCTACACGTAGTGGATATTTGATTTGGTAAGTGACCGAATAAGTGAATGAGTCACCATGATAAGGGTATTGTCTCATTCTTTCTCGCTTTTTCCACTTCCAAGTTTCTTTAGTTAGTTTCCTCAGACAAAAGGTTTCTTTGTAGCTACACAGTGGCCAGGTCCAGAGAATGTTGCAGATAGCTGCTGAAAACATCCCTCCTCCACTTGAGAATGGCTTGCTCTCCCTCTCAAGCGGAGAGAGCTGGGATTCGATATTTAATTAAGCGCCTCTGTTCACTTGGCATTTAGAGGCACTAGGGGGCGTTAGTGCTCTACACCCGGTGAAATGCCTGTTTCGTTTGTGATTTTCCTTTGTGAAAAACAACTATGCACAGAGTGTTTTGTGCCAATTTTCCATCCTTTTAGATTGACGGAAAGCATTTTACCTACGTAGAAACAGAAAACGAATAGAAAGAGCGTCGCATTGCGTTTAATGAAAGCTTAGGGCGGTCTCGGTGGTACGTTAGTGAAGTTATCTGGGGACACCTTAGCCACGTACATTGTGTTGGAGAGGCACCGAGAATTCATTCAGGAGTTCTCAAAGTTCGAGGACACAGTTGCCTTACACGTAGGCACGGTGGCAGCCGTGGACATGGCAGTGATTTGGAGAATGTTGTACTAGTCGGCTCTTGCTGTGATAATGCTTTGCAACAAATCTCCCCAAAACTCACTTACATAAAGAAGAATCTAGTTTTCTCGGACCTGTGGGCTAGCTGCAGCGGCTCTCTTGTAGACCTCTCGATGGCGGGTGTTGCTCCATGCCGTGGGTCAGTTTGAGGTCTGTCCCGCACACCTTACCGTGGAGCCCAACTGTGAGGCTGCAGGTCCCTGTCCTCTCGCAGAGTTCACTGAAACGTAAGAGGTGAGCCCAACCACACAAGGCCACGTAAGGCCTCTGCGACTCATTGAAGGCCATCGTGTCTTCCCTTGGCCTCCTGGGAACCCCCTGGCCCCAGGATGCAGCTTCGGTAGCCCAGGGCAACCGGCGGAGGGGGGCGGGCGGGGCTGCAGGAGGGTGGAACGCAGAGGTCACAGAGGGTGTGGGTGTGGCCACCTCTACTGTGACTGAACCAAGGGCGTGGGTGGGGGGCTGGGGGTCCAGGGCAGGGCCCTCAGAGCCCGGTAGGCCCAGGGGGGCGGCGCAAGCACCTAGGCCCAGGCCGAAGAGCGCCTTCTTGGTCGGCGCGGCAGGCAGGCCTCTCGCCTTGCCACTCAGGCCGCCCAACCACTTGAAGTGTGTGTGGCACGCGTCCGCGGAGTACACCTCGCTGCACAGGTAGCCGTGGGACTGGGCGTCGTAGCTTCCTGCGAGGCGGCCGGAGGTCCCGCAGGTGGGTGGGTCCCTGGGACAGACGCGCAGAGCGGCTCCTGCCCGGCCCCCCTGAGAACCGTCGCCGTTCCGTAAGGCGGGGCGCCTGCTTCAGAATGTAAATCACGTGTCCGCTCTATGGATACGCTGTTTAGTTTACCAGGCAAGACTTTCTTGGTGAAAGAAGCAGCGTTGGCTTGCATCGTCGAGCAGGCTTGTCATCTGGCTGTGCACTGGTACTCTCTCTCTGGGTGTGCTAGTCCGCAGGGCAGGGCATCCCCTGGGCAGGGTGGAGCGTGATCTCTGCGGCCTCGTCTTGCAGCTCCTTCCTTTCATTCTCAATCATCCTGCCCACAGTGGCCTCCTCTCAGGCCTGCATACTTACAACGGCGCATTGCCCGTGCTGCCCCTCTGCAGGAAGTGTCCCTCTGTTTAGTTTGCAGCTGACTGATGCCGCCTCACCCTTCTCATGTCTTCTCAGGTGTCACTTGGTCAAGAAAGCGTCCCCTTACCTACTCAACTCATCTCGTCTCCCTACCGTAGCTCACGTGACACCACGCACCTCTCGCTTATGGCCGTCATCGCCTTTCGCATCCAGTTTCAGGTAGGTAAGTTTACCCCGTGGCCCGTGAGGAAGAAGAGATCACGCCTGTTTTGCTTACTCTTGATTCCCAGCGACTAGCCCGGTTACTGATAACCTCTGTTAGAGGGAGAAAGGAATGCACCCAATCCCTGGTGAAGCCCCGACCGTTTTCCTTTCTAGTGTCCCTCGTACTCCTCCCTGCCGTCTGTGTCGCCCTTACTCCGCGTCTACCGTTTATGAGTTTACACCTGGGTTACGGTGACTGCTTCGGAGAATCGCATGCCTTTCTACCTCCCTCGCTGCGACCTCTCCTACACCTCCCAGGGCTCTTGGGTTATGCCCTTGCCCTCTTCCGAGCCGTCCGTGGCACCCGCTGTCAACCCCGTACGGCCAGGCTCCTAAGACTGACACTCCAGGCCCTCCGTAATTTGGCTTCAGTTTCACTTTCTAGACGTTTCAAGAAAAAACAGGGTCTAAATATCTGTGCACCTCTGCTCCGTTTCATATCTACCCACGAGGTTAATTTTTTTGTTTCTTCCAGTCCACCTATTTTGCACCTCCGTCTCTGCGAAGACTTCACTGAGAATCCAAGCGATTTCTGGATCCCTTCTCTCCCCTGAAGCTGTAAACAGTTTAACAAGACAGGTGCGGAACTGCCGTAAGGTAATCTACATCTTGTCTCCCTCTCTGGTATCTAACCTCCCTGCGAATGGGGGTACGTCTCCGTGTCCTGTGCGGTTTTCAGCACAGTACTCTCTACACGTAGTGGATATTTGATTTGGTAAGTGACCGAATAAGTGAATGAGTCACCAAGATAAGGGTATTGTCTCATTCTTTCTCGCTTTTTCCACTTCCAAGTTTCTTTAGTTAGTTTCCTCAGACAAAAGGTTTCTTTGTAGCTACACAGTGGCCAGGTCCAGAGAATGTTGCAGATAGCTGCTGAAAACATCCCTCCTCCACTTGAGAATGGCTTGCTCTCCCTCTCAAGCGGAGAGAGCTGGGATTCGATATTTAATTAAGCGCCTCTGTTCACTTGGCATTTAGAGGCACTAGGGGGCGTTAGTGCTCTACACCCGGTGAAATGCCTGTTTCGTTTGTGATTTTCCTTTGTGAAAAACAACTATGCACAGAGTGTTTTGTGCCAATTTTCCATCCTTTTAGATTGACGGAAAGCATTTTACCTACGTAGAAACAGAAAACGAATAGAAAGAGCGTCGCATTGCGTTTACTGAAAGCTTAGGGCGGTCTCGGTGGTACGTTAGTGAAGTTATCTGGGGACACCTTAGCCACGTACATTGTGTTGGAGAGGCACCGAGAATTCATTCAGGAGTTCTCAAAGTTCGAGGACACAGTTGCCTTACACGTAGGCACGGTGGCAGCCGTGGACATGGCAGTGATTTGGAGAATGTTGTACTAGTCGGCTCTCGCTGTGATAATGCTTTGCAACAAATCTCCCCAAAACTCACTTACATAAAGAAGAATCTAGTTTTCTCGGACCTGTGGGTTAGCTGCAGCAGCTCTCTTGTAGACCTCTCGATGGCGGGTGTTGCTCCATGCCGTGGGTCAGTTTGAGGTCTGTCCCGCACACCTTACCGTGGAGCCCAACTGTGAGGCTGCAGGTCCCTGTCCTCTCGCAGAGTTCACTGAAACGTAAGAGGTGAGCCCAACCACACAAGGCCACGTAAGGCCTCTGCAACTCATTGAAGGCCATCGTGTCTTCCCTTGGCCTCCTGGGAACCCCCTGGCCCCAGGATGCAGCTTCGGTAGCCCAGGGCAACCGGCGGAGGGGGGCGGGCGGGGCTGCAGGAGGGTGGAACGCGGAGGTCACAGAGGGTGTGGGTGTGGCCACCTCTGCTGTGACTGAACCAAGGGCGTGGGTGGGGGGCTGGGGGTCCAGGGCAGGGCCCTCAGAGCCCGGTAGGCCCAGGGGGGCGGCTCAAGCACCTAGGCCCAGGCCGAAGAGCGCCTTCTTGGTCTGCGCGGCAGGCCGGCCTCTCGCCTTGCCTCTCAGGCCGCCCTCCCACTTGAAGTGTGTGTGGCACGCGTCCGCGGAGTACACCTCGCTGCACAGGTAGCCGTGGGACTGGGCGTCGTAGCTTCCTGCGAGGCGGCCGGAGGTCCCGCAGGCGGGTGGGTCCCTGGGACAGACGCGCGGAGCGGCTCCTGCCCGGCCCCCCTGAGAACCGTTGCCGTTCCGTAAGGCGGGGCGCCTGCTTCAGAATGTAAATCACGTGTCCGCTCTATGGATACGCTGTTTAGTTTACCAGGCAAGACTTTCTTGGTGAAAGAAGCAGCGTTGGCTTGCATCGTCGAGCAGGCTTGTCATCTGGCTGTGCACTGGTACTCTCTCTCTGGGTGTGCTAGTCCGCAGGGCAGGGCATCCCCTGGGCAGGGTGGAGCGTGATCTCTGCGGCCTCGTCTTGCAGCTCCTTCCTTTCATTCTCAATCATCCTGCCCACAGTGGCCTCCTCTCAGGCCTGCATACTTACAACGGCGCATTGCCCGTGCTGCCCCTCTGCAGGAAGTGTCCCTCTGTTTAGTTTGCAGCTGACTGATGCCGCCTCACCCTTCTCATGTCTTCTCAGGTGTCACTTGGTCAAGAAAGCGTCCCCTTACCTACTCAACTCATCTCGTCTCCCTACCGTAGCTCACGTGACACCACGCACCTCTCGCTTATGGCCGTCATCGCCTTTCGCATCCACTTTCAGGTAGGTAAGTTTACCCCGTGGTCCGTGAGGAAGAAGAGATCACGCCTCTTTTGCTTACTATTGATTCCCAGCGACTAGCCCGGTTACTGATAACCTCTGTTAGAGGGAGAAAGGAATGCACCCAATCCCTGGTGAAGCCCCGACCGTTTTCCTTTCTAGTGTCCCTCGTACTCCTCCCTGCCGTCTGTGTCGCCCTTACTCCGCGTCTACCGTTTATGAGTTTACACCTGGGTTACGGTGACTGCTTCGGAGAATCGCATGCCTTTCTACCTCCCTCGCTGCGACCTCTCCTACACCTCCCAGGGCTCTTGGGTTATGCCCTTGCCCTCTTCCGAGCCGTCCGTGGCACCCGCTGTCAACCCCGTACGGCCAAGCTCCTAAGACTGACACTCCAGGCCCTCCGTAATTTGGCTTCAGTTTCACTTTCTAGACGTTTCAAGAAAGAACGGGGTCTAAATATCTGTGCACCTCTGCTCCGTTTCATATCTACCCACGAGGTTAATTTTTTTGTTTCTTCCAGTCCACCTATTTTGCACCTCCGTCTCTGCGAAGACTTCACTGAGAATCCAAGCGATTTCTGGATCCCTTCTCTCCCCTGAAGCTGTAAACAGTTTAACAAGACAGGTGCGGAACTGCCGTAAGGTAATCTACATCTTGTCTCCCTCTCTGGTATCTAACCTCCCTGCGAATGGGGGTACGTCTCCGTGTTCTGTGCGGTTTTCAGCACAGTACTCTCTACACGTAGTGGATATTTGATTTGGTAAGTGACCGAATAAGTGAATGAGTCACCAAGATAAGGGTATTGTCTCATTCTTTCTCGCTTTTTCCACTTCCAAGTTTCTTTAGTTAGTTTCCTCAGACAAAAGGTTTCTTTGTAGCTACACAGTGGCCAGGTCCAGAGAATGTTGCAGATAGCTGCTGAAAACATCCCTCCTCCACTTGAGAATGGCTTGCTCTCCCTCTCAAGCGGAGAGAGCTGGGATTCGATATTTAATTAAGCGCCTCTGTTCACTTGGCATTTAGAGGCACTAGGGGGCGTTAGTGCTCTACACCCGGTGAAATGCCTGTTTCGTTTGTGATTTTCCTTTGTGAAAAACAACTATGCACAGAGTGTTTTGTGCCAATTTTCCATCCTTTTAGATTGACGGAAAGCATTTTACCTACGTAGAAACAGAAAACGAATAGAAAGAGCGTCGCATTGCGTTTACTGAAAGCTTAGGGCGGTCTCGGTGGTACGTTAGTGAAGTTATCTGGGGACACCTTAGCCACATACATTGTGTTGGAGAGGCACCGAGAATTCATTCAGGAGTTCTCAAAGTTCGAGGACACAGTTGCCTTACACGTAGGCACGGTGGCAGCCGTGGACATGGCAATGATTTGGAGAATGTTGTACTAGTCGGCTCTTGCTGTGATAATGCTTTGCAACAAATCTCCCCAAAACTCACTTACATAAAGAAGAATCTAGTTTTCTCGGACCTGTGGGCTAGCTGCAGCGGCTCTCTTGTAGACCTCTCGATGGCGGGTGTTGCTCCATGCCGTGGGTCAGTTTGAGGTCTGTCCCGCACACCTTACCATGGAGCCCAACTGTGAGGCTGCAGGTCCCTGTCCTCTCGCAGAGTTCACTGAAACGTAAGAGGTGAGCCCAACCACACAAGGCCACGTAAGGCCTCTGCGACTCATTGAAGGCCATCGTGTCTTCCCTTGGCCTCCTGGGAACCCCCTGGCCCCAGGATGCAGCTTCGGTAGCCCAGGGCAACCGGCGGAGGGGGGCGGGCGGGGCTGCAGGAGGGTGGAATGCGGAGGTCACAGAGGGTGTGGGTGTGGCCACCTCTGCTGTGACTGAACCAAGGGCGTGGGTGGGGGGCTGGGGGTCCAGGGCAGGGCCCTCAGAGCCCGGTAGGCCCAGGGGGGCGGCGCAAGCACCTAGGCCCAGGCCGAAGAGCGCCTTCTTGGTCTGCGCGTCAGGCCGGCCTCTCGCCTTGCCACTCAGGCCGCCCTCCCACTTGAAGTGTGTGTGGCATGCGTCCGCGGAGTACACCTCGCTGCACAGGTAGCCGTGGGACTGGGTGTCGTAGCTTCCTGCGAGGCGGCCAGAGGTCCCGCAGGCGGGTGGGTCCCTGGGTCAGACGCGCGGAGCGTCTCCTGCCCGGCCCCCCTGAGAACCGTCGCCGTTCCGTAAGGCGGGGCGCCTGCTTCAGAATGTAAATCACGTGTCCGCTCTATGGATACGCTGTTTAGTTTACCAGGCAAGACTTTCTTGGTGAAAGAAGCAGCGTTGGCTTGCATCCTCGAGCAGGCTTGTCATCTGGCTGTGCACTGGTACTCTTTCTCTGGGTGTGCTAGTCCGCAGGGCAGGGCATCCCCTGGGCAGGGTGGAGCATGATCTCTGCGGCCTCGTCTTGCAGCTCCTTCCTTTCATTCTCAATCATCCTGCCCACAGTGGCCTCCTCTCAGGCCTGCATACTTACAACGGCGCATTGCCCGTGCTGCCCCTCTGCAGGAAGTGTCCCTCTGTTTAGTTTGCAGCTGACTGATGCCGCCTCACCCTTCTCATGTCTTCTCAGGTGTCACTTGGTCAAGAAAGCGTCCCCTTACCTACTCAACTCATCTCGTCTCCCTACCGTAGCTCACGTGACACCACGCACCTCTCGCTTATGGCTGTCATCGCCTTTCGCATCCACTTTCAGGTAGGTAAGTTTACCCCGTGGTCCGTGAGGAAGAAGAGATCACGCCTCTTTTGCTTACTCTTGATTCCCAGCGACTAGCCCGGTTACTGATAACCTCTGTTAGAGGGAGAAAGGAATGCACCCAATCCCTGGTGAAGCCCCGACCGTTTTCCTTTCTAGTGTCCCTCGTACTCCTCCCTGCCGTCTGTGTCGCCCTTACTCCGCGTCTACCGTTTATGAGTTTACACCTGGGTTACGGTGACTGCTTCGGAGAATCGCATGCCTTTCTACCTCCCTCGCTGCGACCTCTCCTACACCTCCCAGGGCTCTTGGGTTATGCCCTTGCCCTCTTCCGAGCCGTCCGTGGCACCCGCTGTCAACCCCGTACGGCCAGGCTCCTAAGACTGACACTCCAGGCCCTCCGTAATTTGGCTTCAGTTTCACTTTCTAGACGTTTCAAGAAAAAACAGGGTCTAAATATCTGTGCACCTCTGCTCCGTTTCATATCTACCCACGAGGTTAATTTTTTTGTTTCTTCCAGTCCACCTATTTTGCACCTCCATCTCTGCGAAGACTTCACTGAGAATCCAAGCGATTTCTGGATCCCTTCTCTCCCCTGAAGCTGTAAACAGTTTAACAAGACAGGTGCGGAACTGCCATAAGGTAATCTACATCTTGTCTCCCTCTCTGGTATCTAACCTCCCTGCGAATGGGGGTACGTCTCCGTGTCCTGTGCGGTTTTCAGCACAGTACTCTCTACACGTAGTGGATATTTGATTTGGTAAGTGACCGAATAAGTGAATGAGTCACCAAGATAAGGGTATTGTCTCATTCTTTCTCGCTTTTTCCACTTCCAAGTTTCTTTAGTTAGTTTCCTCAGACAAAAGGTTTCTTTGTAGCTACACAGTGGCCAGGTCCAGAGAATGTTGCAGATAGCTGCTGAAAACATCCCTCCTCCACTTGAGAATGGCTTGCTCTCCCTCTCAAGTGGAGAGAGCTGGGATTCGATATTTAATTAAGCGCCTCTGTTCACTTGGCATTTAGAGGCACTAGGGGGCGTTAGTGCTCTACACCCGGTGAAATGCCTGTTTCGTTTGTGATTTTCCTTTGTGAAAAACAACTATGCACAGAGTGTTTTGTGCCAATTTTCCATCCTTTTAGATTGACGGAAAGCATTTTACCTACGTAGAAACAGAAAACGAATAGAAAGAGCGTCGCATTGCGTTTAATGAAAGCTTAGGGCGGTCTCGGTGGTACGTTAGTGAAGTTATCTGGGGACACCTTAGCCACGTACATTGTGTTGGAGAGGCACCGAGAATTCATTCAGGAGTTCTCAAAGTTCGAGGACACAGTTGCCTTACACGTAGGCACGGTGGCAGCCGTGGACATGGCAGTGATTTGGAGAATGTTGTACTAGTCGGCTCTCGCTGTGATAATGCTTTGCAACAAATCTCCCCAAAACTCACTTACATAAAGAAGAATCTAGTTTTCTCGGACCTGTGGGCTAGCTGCAGCGGCTCTCTTGTAGACCTCTCGATGGCGGGTGTTGCTCCATGCCGTGGGTCAGTTTGAGGTCTGTCCCGCACACCTTACCGTGGAGCCCAACTGTGAGGCTGCAGGTCCCTGTCCTCTCGCAGAGTTCACTGAAACGTAAGAGGTGAGCCCAACCACACAAGGCCACGTAAGGCCTCTGCGACTCATTGAAGGCCATCGTGTCTTCCCTTGGCCTCCTGGGAACCCCCTGGCCCCAGGATGCAGCTTCGGTAGCCCAGGGCAACCGGCGGAGGGGGGCGGGCGGGGCTGCAGGAGGGTGGAACGCGGAGGTCACAGAGGGTGTGGGTGTGGCCACCTCTGCTGTGACTGAACCAAGGGCGTGGGTGGGGGGCTGGGGGTCCAGGGCAGGGCCCTCAGAGCCCGGTAGGCCCAGGGGGGCGGCTCAAGCACCTAGGCCCAGGCCGAAGAGCGCCTTCTTGGTCTGCGCGGCAGGCCGGCCTCTCGCCTTGCCACTCAGGCCGCCCTCCCACTTGAAGTGTGTGTGGCACGCGTCCGCGGAGTACACCTCGCTGCACAGGTAGCCGTGGGACTGGGCGTCGTAGCTTCCTGCGAGGCGGCCGGAGGTCCCGCAGGCGGGTGGGTCCCTGGGACAGACGCGCGGAGCGGCTCCTGCCCGGCCCCCCTGAGAACCGTCGCCGTTCCGTAAGGCGGGGCGCCTGCTTCAGAATGTAAATCACGTGTCCGCTCTATGGATACGCTGTTTAGTTTACCAGGCAAGACTTTCTTGGTGAAAGAAGCAGCGTTGGCTTGCATCCTCGAGCAGGCTTGTCATCTGGCTGTGCACTGGTACTCTCTCTCTGGGTGTGCTAGTCCGCAGGGCAGGGCATCCCCTGGGCAGGGTGGAGCGTGATCTCTGCGGCCTCGTCTTGCAGCTCCTTCCTTTCATTCTCAATCATCCTGCCCACAGTGGCCTCCTCTCAGGCCTGCATACTTACAACGGCGCATTGCCCGTGCTGCCCCTCTGCAGGAAGTGTCCCTCTGTTTAGTTTGCAGCTGACTGATGCCGCCTCACCCTTCTCATGTCTTCTCAGGTGTCACTTGGTCAAGAAAGCGTCCCCTTACCTACTCAACTCATCTCGTCTCCCTACCGTAGCTCACGTGACACCACGCACCTCTCGCTTATGGCCGTCATCGCCTTTCGCATCCAGTTTCAGGTAGGTAAGTTTACCCCGTGGCCCGTGAGGAAGAAGAGATCACGCCTGTTTTGCTTACTCTTGATTCCCAGCGACTAGCCCGGTTACTGATAACCTCTGTTAGAGGGAGAAAGGAATGCACCCAATCCCTGGTGAAGCCCCGACCGTTTTCCTTTCTAGTGTCCCTCGTACTCCTCCCTGCCGTCTGTGTCGCCCTTACTCCGCGTCTACCGTTTATGAGTTTACACCTGGGTTACGGTGACTGCTTCGGAGAATCGCATGCCTTTCTACCTCCCTCGCTGCGACCTCTCCTACACCTCCCAGGGCTCTTGGGTTATGCCCTTGCCCTCTTCCGAGCCGTCCGTGGCACCCGCTGTCAACCCCGTACGGCCAAGCTCCTAAGACTGACACTCCAGGCCCTCCGTAATTTGGCTTCAGTTTCACTTTCTAGACGTTTCAAGAAAGAACGGGGTCTAAATATCTGTGCACCTCTGCTCCGTTTCATATCTACCCACGAGGTTAATTTTTTTGTTTCTTCCAGTCCACCTATTTTGCACCTCCGTCTCTGCGAAGACTTCACTGAGAATCCAAGCGATTTCTGGATCCCTTCTCTCCCCTGAAGCTGTAAACAGTTTAACAAGACAGGTGCGGAACTGCCGTAAGGTAATCTACATCTTGTCTCCCTCTCTGGTATCTAACCTCCCTGCGAATGGGGGTATGTCTCCGTGTCCTGTGCGGTTTTCAGCACAGTACTCTCTACACGTAGTGGATATTTGATTTGGTAAGTGACCGAATAAGTGAATGAGTCACCATGATAAGGGTATTGTCTCATTCTTTCTCGCTTTTTCCACTTCCAAGTTTCTTTAGTTAGTTTCCTCAGACAAAAGGTTTCTTTGTAGCTACACAGTGGCCAGGTCCAGAGAATGTTGCAGATAGCTGCTGAAAACATCCCTCCTCCACTTGAGAATGGCTTGCTCTCCCTCTCAAGCGGAGAGAGCTGGGATTCGATATTTAATTAAGCGCCTCTGTTCACTTGGCATTTAGAGGCACTAGGGGGCGTTAGTGCTCTACACCCGGTGAAATGCCTGTTTCGTTTGTGATTTTCCTTTGTGAAAAACAACTATGCACAGAGTGTTTTGTGCCAATTTTCCATCCTTTTAGATTGACGGAAAGCATTTTACCTACGTAGAAACAGAAAACGAATAGAAAGAGCGTCGCATTGCGTTTAATGAAAGCTTAGGGCGGTCTCGGTGGTACGTTAGTGAAGTTATCTGGGGACACCTTAGCCACGTACATTGTGTTGGAGAGGCACCGAGAATTCATTCAGGAGTTCTCAAAGTTCGAGGACACAGTTGCCTTACACGTAGGCACGGTGGCAGCCGTGGACATGGCAGTGATTTGGAGAATGTTGTACTCGTCGGCTCTTGCTGTGATAATGCTTTGCAACAAATCTCCCCAAAACTCACTTACATAAAGAAGAATCTAGTTTTCTTGGACCTGTGGGCTAGCTGCAGCGGCTCTCTTGTAGACCTCTCGATGGCGGGTGTTGCTCCATGCCGTGGGTCAGTTTGAGGTCTGTCCCGCACACCTTACCGTGGAGCCCAACTGTGAGGCTGCAGGTCCCTGTCCTCTCGCAGAGTTCACTGAAACGTAAGAGGTGAGCCCAAACACAAGGCCACGTAAGGCCTCTGCGACTCATTGAAGGCCATCGTGTCTTCCCTTGGCCTCCTGGGAACCCCCTGGCCCCAGGATGCAGCTTCGGTAGCCCAGGGCAACCGGTGGAGGGGGGCGGGCGGGGCTGCAGGAGGGTGGAACGCAGAGGTCACAGAGGGTGTGGGTGTGGCCACCTCTACTGTGACTGAACCAAGGGCGTGGGTGGGGGGCTGGGGGTCCAGGGCAGGGCCCTCAGAGCCCAGTAGGCCCAGGGGGGCGGCACAAGCACCTAGGCCCAGGCCGAAGAGCGCCTTCTTGGTCTGCGCGGCAGGCAGGCCTCTCGCCTTGCCACTCAGGCCGCCCAACCACTTGAAGTGTGTGTGGCACGCGTCCGCGGAGTACACCTCGCTGCAAAGGTAGCCGTGGGACTGGGCGTCGTAGCTTCCTGCGAGGCGGCCGGAGGTCCCGCAGGCGGGTGGGTCCCTGGGACAGACGCGCTGAGCTGCTCCTGCCCGGCCCCCCTGAGAACCGTCGCCGTTCCGTAAGGCGGGGCGCCTGCTTCAGAATGTAAATCACGTGTCCGCTCTATGGATACGCTGTTTAGTTTACCAGGCAAGACTTTCTTGGTGAAAGAAGCAGCGTTGGCTTGCATCGTCGAGCAGGCTTGTCATCTGGCTGTGCACTGGTACTCTCTCTCTGGGTGTGCTAGTCCGCAGGGCAGGGCATCCCCTGGGCAGGGTGGAGCGTGATCTCTGCGGCCTCGTCTTGCAGCTCCTTCCTTTCATTCTCAATCATCCTGCCCACAGTGGCCTCCTCTCAGGCCTGCATACTTACAACGGCGCATTGCCCGTGCTGCCCCTCTGCAGGAAGTGTCCCTCTGTTTAGTTTGCAGCTGACTGATGCCGCCTCACCCTTCTCATGTCTTCTCAGGTGTCACTTGGTCAAGAAAGCGTCCCCTTACCTACTCAACTCATCTCGTCTCCCTACCGTAGCTCACGTGACACCACGCACCTCTCGCTTATGGCCGTCATCGCCTTTCGCATCCAGTTTCAGGTAGGTAAGTTTACCCCGTGGCCCGTGAGGAAGAAGAGATCACGCCTGTTTTGCTTACTCTTGATTCCCAGCGACTAGCCCGGTTACTGATAACCTCTGTTAGAGGGAGAAAGGAATGCACCCAATCCCTGGTGAAGCCCCGACCGTTTTCCTTTCTAGTGTCCCTCGTACTCCTCCCTGCCGTCTGTGTCGCCCTTACTCCGCGTCTACCGTTTATGAGTTTACACCTGGGTTACGGTGACTGCTTCGGAGAATCGCATGCCTTTCTACCTCCCTCGCTGCGACCTCTCCTACACCTCCCAGGGCTCTTGGGTTATGCCCTTGCCCTCTTCCGAGCCGTCCGTGGCACCCGCTGTCAACCCCGTACGGCCAAGCTCCTAAGACTGACACTCCAGGCCCTCCGTAATTTGGCTTCAGTTTCACTTTCTAGACGTTTCAAGAAAGAACGGGGTCTAAATATCTGTGCACCTCTGCTCCGTTTCACATCTACCCACGAGGTTAATTTTTTTGTTTCTTCCAGTCCACCTATTTTGCACCTCCGTCTCTGCGAAGACTTCACTGAGAATCCAAGCGATTTCTGGATCCCTTCTCTCCCCTGAAGCTGTAAACAGTTTAACAAGACAGGTGCGGAACTGCCGTAAGGTAATCTACATCTTGTCTCCCTCTCTGGTATCTAACCTCCCTGCGAATGGGGGTACGTCTCCGTGTTCTGTGCGGTTTTCAGCACAGTACTCTCTACACGTAGTGGATATTTGATTTGGTAAGTGACCGAATAAGTGAATGAGTCACCAAGATAAGGGTATTGTCTCATTCTTTCTCGCTTTTTCCACTTCCAAGTTTCTTTAGTTAGTTTCCTCAGACAAAAGGTTTCTTTGTAGCTACACAGTGGCCAGGTCCAGAGAATGTTGCAGATAGCTGCTGAAAACATCCCTCCTCCACTTGAGAATGGCTTGCTCTCCCTCTCAAGCGGAGAGAGCTGGGATTCGATATTTAATTAAGCGCCTCTGTTCACTTGGCATTTAGAGGCACTAGGGGGCGTTAGTGCTCTACACCCGGTGAAATGCCTGTTTCGTTTGTGATTTTCCTTTGTGAAAAACAACTATGCACAGAGTGTTTTGTGCCAATTTTCCATCCTTTTAGATTGACGGAAAGCATTTTACCTACGTAGAAACAGAAAACGAATAGAAAGAGCGTTGCATTGCGTTTACTGAAAGCTTAGGGCGGTCTCGGTGGTACGTTAGTGAAGTTATCTGGGGACACCTTAGCCACGTACATTGTGTTGGAGAGGCACCGAGAATTCATTCAGGAGTTCTCAAAGTTCGAGGACACAGTTGCCTTACACGTAGGCACGGTGGCAGCCGTGGACATGGCAGTGATTTGGAGAATGTTGTACTAGTCGGCTCTCGCTGTGATAATGCTTTGCAACAAATCTCCCCAAAACTCACTTACATAAAGAAGAATCTAGTTTTCTCGGACCTGTGGGCTAGCTGCAGCGGCTCTCTTGTAGACCTCTCGATGGTGGGTGTTGCTCCATGCCGTGGGTCAGTTTGAGGTCTGTCCCGCACACCTTACCGTGGAGCCCAACTGTGAGGCTGCAGGTCCCTGTCCTCTCGCAGAGTTCACTGAAACGTAAGAGGTGAGCCCAACCACACAAGGCCACGTAAGGCCTCTGCGACTCATTGAAGGCCATCGTGTCTTCCCTTGGCCTCCTGGGAACCCCCTGGGCCCAGGATGCAGCTTCGGTAGCCCAGGGCAACCGGCGGAGGGGGGCGGGCGGGGCTGCAGGAGGGTGGAACGCGGAGGTCACAGAGGGTGTGGGTGTGGCCACCTCTGCTGTGACTGAACCAAGGGCGTGGGTGGGGGGCTGGGGGTCCAGGGCAGGGCCCTCAGAGCCCGGTAGGCCCAGGGGGGCGGCTCAAGCACCTAGGCCCAGGCCGAAGAGCGCCTTCTTGGTCTGCGCGGCAGGCCGGCCTCTCGCCTTGCCACTCAGGCCGCCCTCCCACTTGAAGTGGGTGTGGCACGCGTCCGCGGAGTACACCTCGCTGCACAGGTAGCCGTGGGACTGGGCGTCGTAGCTTCCTGCGAGGCGGCCGTAGGTCCCGCAGGCGGGTGGGTCCCTGGGACAGACGCGCGGAGCGGCTCCTGCCCGGCCCCCCTGAGAACCGTTGCCGTTCGGTAAGGCGGGGCGCCTGCTTCAGAATGTAAATCACGTGTCCGCTCTATGGATACGCTGTTTAGTTTACCAGGCAAGACTTTCTTGGTGAAAGAAGCAGCGTTGGCTTGCATCCTCGAGCAGGCTTGTCATCTGGCTGTGCACTGGTACTCTTTCTCTGGGTGTGCTAGTCCGCAGGGCAGGGCATCCCCTGGGCAGGGTGGAGCATGATCTCTGCGGCCTCGTCTTGCAGCTCCTTCCTTTCATTCTCAATCATCCTGCCCACAGTGGCCTCCTCTCAGGCCTGCATACTTACAACGGCGCATTGCCCGTGCTGCCCCTCTGCAGGAAGTGTCCCTCTGTTTAGTTTGCAGCTGACTGATGCCGCCTCACCCTTCTCATGTCTTCTCAGGTGTCACTTGGTCAAGAAAGCGTCCCCTTACCTACTCAACTCATCTCGTCTCCCTACCGTAGCTCACGTGACACCACGCACCTCTCGCTTATGGCCGTCATCGCCTTTCGCATCCAGTTTCAGGTAGGTAAGTTTACCCCGTGGCCCGTGAGGAAGAAGAGATCACGCCTGTTTTGCTTACTCTTGATTCCCAGCGACTAGCCCGGTTACTGATAACCTCTGTTAGAGGGAGAAAGGAATGCACCCAATCCCTGGTGAAGCCCCGACCGTTTTCCTTTCTAGTGTCCCTCGTACTTCTCCCTGCCATCTGTGTCGCCCTTACTCCGCGTCTACCGTTTATGAGTTTACACCTGGGTTACGGTGACTGCTTCGGAGAATCGCATGCCTTTCTACCTCCCTCGCTGCGACCTCTCCTACACCTCCCAGGGCTCTTGGGTTATGCCCTTGCCCTCTTCCGAGCCGTCCGTGGCACCCGCTGTCAACCCCGTACGGCCAAGCTCCTAAGACTGACACTCCAGGCCCTCCGTAATTTGGCTTCAGTTTCACTTTCTAGACGTTTCAAGAAAGAACGGGGTCTAAATATCTGTGCACCTCTGCTCCGTTTCATATCTACCCACGAGGTTAATTTTTTTGTTTCTTCCAGTCCACCTATTTTGCACCTCCGTCTCTGCGAAGACTTCACTGAGAATCCAAGCGATTTCTGGATCCCTTCTCTCCCCTGAAGCTGTAAACAGTTTAACAAGACAGGTGCGGAACTGCCGTAAGGTAATCTACATCTTGTCTCCCTCTCTGGTATCTAACCTCCCTGCGAATGGGGGTACGTCTCCGTGTCCTGTGCGGTTTTCAGCACAGTACTCTCTACACGTAGTGGATATTTGATTTGGTAAGTGACCGAATAAGTGAATGAGTCACCAAGATAAGGGTATTGTCTCATTCTTTCTCGCTTTTTCCACTTCCAAGTTTCTTTAGTTAGTTTCCTCAGACAAAAGGTTTCTTTGTAGCTACACAGTGGCCAGGTCCAGAGAATGTTGCAGATAGCTGCTGAAAACATCCCTCCTCCACTTGAGAATGGCTTGCTCTCCCTCTCAAGCGGAGAGAGCTGGGATTCGATATTTAATTAAGCGCCTCTGTTCACTTGGCATTTAGAGGCACTAGGGGGCGTTAGTGCTCTACACCCGGTGAAATGCCTGTTTCGTTTGTGATTTTCCTTTGTGAAAAACAACTATGCACAGAGTGTTTTGTGCCAATTTTCCATCCTTTTAGATTGACGGAAAGCATTTTACCTACGTAGAAACAGAAAACGAATAGAAAGAGCGTCGCATTGCATTTAATGAAAGCTTAGGGCGGTCTCGGTGGTACGTTAGTGAAGTTATCTGGGGACACCTTAGCCACGTACATTGTGTTGGAGAGGCACCGAGAATTCATTCAGGAGTTCTCAAAGTTCGAGGACACAGTTGCCTTACACGTAGGCACGGTGGCAGCCGTGGACATGGCAGTGATTTGGAGAATGTTGTACTAGTCGGCTCTCGCTGTGATAATGCTTTGCAACAAATCTCCCCAAAACTCACTTACATAAAGAAGAATCTAGTTTTCTCGGACCTGTGGGCTAGCTGCAGCGGCTCTCTTGTAGACCTCTCGATGGCGGGTGTTGCTCCATGCCGTGGGTCAGTTTGAGGTCTGTCCCGCACACCTTACCGTGGAGCCCAACTGTGAGGCTGCAGGTCCCTGTCCTCTCGCAGAGTTCACTGAAACGTAAGAGGTGAGCCCAACCACACAAGGCCACGTAAGGCCTCTGCGACTCATTGAAGGCCATCGTGTCTTCCCTTGGCCTCCTGGGAACCCCCTGGCCCCAGGATGCAGCTTCGGTAGCCCAGGGCAACCGGCGGAGGGGGGCGGGCGGGGCTGCAGGAGGGTGGAACGCGGAGGTCACAGAGGGTGTGGGTGTGGCCACCTCTGCTGTGACTGAACCAAGGGCGTGTGTGGGGGGCTGGGGGTCCAGGGCAGGGCCCTCAGAGCCCGGTAGGCCCAGGGGGGCGGCTCAAGCACCTAGGCCCAGGCCGAAGAGCGCCTTCTTGGTCTGCGCGGCAGGCCGGCCTCTCGCCTTGCCACTCAGGCCGCCCTCCCACTTGAAGTGTGTGTGGCACGCGTCCGCGGAGTACACCTCGCTGCACAGGTAGCCGTGGGACTGGGCGTCGTAGCTTCCTGCGAGGCGGCCGGAGGTCCCGCAGGCGGGTGGGTCCCTGGGACAGACGCGCGGAGCGGCTCCTGCCCGGCCCCCCTGAGAACCGTCGCCGTTCCGTAAGGCGGGGCGCCTGCTTCAGAATGTAAATCACGTGTCCGCTTGGTGAAAGAAGCAGCGTTGGCTTGCATCGTCGAGCAGGCTTGTCATCTGGCTGTGCACTGGTACTCTCTCTCTGGGTGTGCTAGTCCGCAGGGCAGGGCATCCCCTGGGCAGGGTGGAGCGTGATCTCTGCGGCCTCGTCTTGCAGCTCCTTCCTTTCATTCTCAATCATCCTGCCCACAGTGGCCTCCTCTCAGGCCTGCATACTTACAACGGCGCATTGCCCGTGCTGCCCCTCTGCAGGAAGTGTCCCTCTGTTTAGTTTGCAGCTGACTGATGCCGCCTCACCCTTCTCATCTCTTCTCAGGTGTCACTTGGTCAAGAAAGCGTCCCCTTACCTACTCAACTCATCTCGTCTCCCTACCGTAGCTCACGTGACACCACGCACCTCTCGCTTATGGCCGTCATCGCCTTTCGCATCCAGTTTCAGGTAGGTAAGTTTACCCCGTGGCCCGTGAGGAAGAAGAGATCACGCCTGTTTTGCTTACTCTTGATTCCCAGCGACTAGCCCGGTTACTGATAACCTCTGTTAGAGGGAGAAAGGAATGCACCCAATCCCTGGTGAAGCCCCGACCGTTTTCCTTTCTAGTGTCCCTCGTACTCCTCCCTGCCGTCTGTGTCGCCCTTACTCCGCGTCTACCGTTTATGAGTTTACACCTGGGTTACGGTGACTGCTTCGGAGAATCGCATGCCTTTCTACCTCCCTCGCTGCGACCTCTCCTACACCTCCCAGGGCTCTTGGGTTATGCCCTTGCCCTCTTCCGAGCCGTCCGTGGCACCCGCTGTCAACCCCGTACGGCCAAGCTCCTAAGACTGACACTCCAGGCCCTCCGTAATTTGGCTTCAGTTTCACTTTCTAGACGTTTCAAGAAAGAACGGGGTCTAAATATCTGTGCACCTCTGCTCCGTTTCACATCTACCCACGAGGTTAATTTTTTTGTTTCTTCCAGTCCACCTATTTTGCACCTCCGTCTCTGCGAAGACTTCACTGAGAATCCAAGCAATTTCTGGATCCCTTCTCTCCCCTGAAGCTGTAAACAGTTTAACAAGACAGGTGCGGAACTGCCGTAAGGTAATCTACATCTTGTCTCCCTCTCTGGTATCTAACCTCCCTGCGAATGGGGGTACGTCTCCGTGTCCTGTGCGGTTTTCAGCACAGTACTCTCTACACGTAGTGGATATTTGATTTGGTAAGTGACCGAATAAGTGAATGAGTCACCAAGATAAGGGTATTGTCTCATTCTTTCTCGCTTTTTCCACTTCCAAGTTTCTTTAGTTAGTTTCCTCAGACAAAAGGTTTCTTTGTAGCTACACAGTGGCCAGGTCCAGAGAATGTTGCAGATAGCTGCTGAAAACATCCCTCCTCCACTTGAGAATGGCTTGCTCTCCCTCTCAAGCGGAGAGAGCTGGGATTCGATATTTAATTAAGCGCCTCTGTTCACTTGGCATTTAGAGGCACTAGGGGGCGTTAGTGCTCTACACCCGGTGAAATGCCTGTTTCGTTTGTGATTTTCCTTTGTGAAAAACAACTATGCACAGAGTGTTTTGTGCCAATTTTCCATCCTTTTAGATTGACGGAAAGCATTTTACCTACGTAGAAACAGAAAACGAATAGAAAGAGCGTCGCATTGCGTTTACTGAAAGCTTAGGGCGGTCTCGGTGGTACGTTAGTGAAGTTATCTGGGGACACCTTAGCCACGTACATTGTGTTGGAGAGGCACCGAGAATTCATTCAGGAGTTCTCAAAGTTCGAGGACACAGTTGCCTTACACGTAGGCACGGTGGCAGCCGTGGA
Organism: Leucopleurus acutus; assembly: GCF_964270905.1. Taxonomy (NCBI): domain Eukaryota; kingdom Metazoa; phylum Chordata; class Mammalia; order Artiodactyla; family Delphinidae; genus Leucopleurus; species Leucopleurus acutus. Next base: position 35,667,684 of record NC_139143.1, on the reverse strand, counting down.
CATGGCAGTGATTTGGAGAATGTTGTACTAGTCGGCTCTCGCTGTGATAATGCTTTGCAACAAATCTCCCCAAAACTCACTTACATAAAGAAGAATCTAGTTTTCTCGGACCTGTGGGCTAGCTGCAGCGGCTCTCTTGTAGACCTCTCGATGGCGGGTGTTGCTCCATGCCGTGGGTCAGTTTGAGGTCTGTCCCGCACACCTTACCGTGGAGCCCAACTGTGAGGCTGCAGGTCCCTGTCCTCTCGCAGAGTTCACTGAAACGTAAGAGGTGAGCCCAACCACACAAGGCCACGTAAGGCCTCTGCGACTCATTGAAGGCCATCGTGTCTTCCCTTGGCCTCCTGGGAACCCCCTGGCCCCAGGATGCAGCTTCGGTAGCCCAGGGCAACCGGCGGAGGGGGGCGGGCGGGGCTGCAGGAGGGTGGAACGCGGAGGTCACAGAGGGTGTGGGTGTGGCCACCTCTGCTGTGACTGAACCAAGGGCGTGGGTGGGGGGCTGGGGGTCCAGGGCAGGGCCCTCAGAGCCCGGTAGGCCCAGGGGGGCGGCGCAAGCACCTAGGCCCAGGCCGAAGAGCGCCTTCTTGGTCTGCGCGGCAGGCCGGCCTCTCGCCTTGCCACTCAGGCCGCCCTCCCACTTGAAGTGTGTGTGGCACGCGTCCGCGGAGTACACCTCGCTGCACAGGTAGCCGTGGGACTGGGCGTCGTAGCTTCCTGCGAGGCGGCCGGAGGTCCCGCAGGCGGGTGGGTCCCTGGGACAGACGCGCGGAGCGGCTCCTGCCCGGCCCCCCTGAGAACCATCGCCGTTCCGTAAGGCGGGGCGCCTGCTTCAGAATGTAAATCACGTGTCCGCTCTATGGATACGCTGTTTAGTTTACCAGGCAAGACTTTCTTGGTGAAAGAAGCAGCGTTGGCTTGCATCGTCGAGCAGGCTTGTCATCTGGCTGTGCACTGGTACTCTCTCTCTGGGTGTGCTAGTCCGCAGGGCAGGGCATCCCCTGGGCAGGGTGGAGCGTGATCTCTGCGGCCTCGTCTTGCAGCTCCTTCCTTTCATTCTCAATCATCCTGCCCACAGTGGCCTCCTCTCAGGCCTGCATACTTACAACGGCGCATTGCCCGTGCTGCCCCTCTGCAGGAAGTGTCCCTCTGTTTAGTTTGCAGCTGACTGATGCCGCCTCACCCTTCTCATGTCTTCTCAGGTGTCACTTGGTCAAGAAAGCGTCCCCTTACCTACTCAACTCATCTCGTCTCCCTACCGTAGCTCACGTGACACCACGCACCTCTCGCTTATGGCCGTCATCGCCTTTCGCATCCAGTTTCAGGTAGGTAAGTTTACCCCGTGGCCCGTGAGGAAGAAGAGATCACGCCTGTTTTGCTTACTCTTGATTCCCAGCGACTAGCCCGGTTACTGATAACCTCTGTTAGAGGGAGAAAGGAATGCACCCAATCCCTGGTGAAGCCCCGACCGTTTTCCTTTCTAGTGTCCCTCGTACTCCTCCCTGCCGTCTGTGTCGCCCTTACTCCGCGTCTACCGTTTATGAGTTTACACCTGGGTTACGGTGACTGCTTCGGAGAATCGCATGCCTTTCTACCTCCCTCGCTGCGACCTCTCCTACACCTCCCAGGGCTCTTGGGTTATGCCCTTGCCCTCTTCCGAGCCGTCCGTGGCACCCGCTGTCAACCCCGTACGGCCAAGCTCCTAAGACTGACACTCCAGGCCCTCCGTAATTTGGCTTCAGTTTCACTTTCTAGACGTTTCAAGAAAGAACGGGGTCTAAATATCTGTGCACCTCTGCTCCGTTTCATATCTACCCACGAGGTTAATTTTTTTGTTTCTTCCAGTCCACCTATTTTGCACCTCCGTCTCTGCGAAGACTTCACTGAGAATCCAAGCGATTTCTGGATCCCTTCTCTCCCCTGAAGCTGTAAACAGTTTAACAAGACAGGTGCGGAACTGCCGTAAGGTAATCTACATCTTGTCTCCCTCTCTGGTATCTAACCTCCCTGCGAATGGGGGTACGTCTCCGTGTCCTGTGCGGTTTTCAGCACAGTACTCTCTACACGTAGTGGATATTTGATTTGGTAAGTGACCGAATAAGTGAATGAGTCACCATGATAAGGGTATTGTCTCATTCTTTCTCGCTTTTTCCACTTCCAAGTTTCTTTAGTTAGTTTCCTCAGACAAAAGGTTTCTTTGTAGCTACACAGTGGCCAGGTCCAGAGAATGTTGCAGATAGCTGCTGAAAACATCCCTCCTCCACTTGAGAATGGCTTGCTCTCCCTCTCAAGCGGAGAGAGCTGGGATTCGATATTTAATTAAGCGCCTCTGTTCACTTGGCATTTAGAGGCACTAGGGGGCGATAGTGCTCTACACCCGGTGAAATGCCTGTTTCGTTTGTGATTTTCCTTTGTGAAAAACAACTATGCACAGAGTGTTTTGTGCCAATTTTCCATCCTTTTAGATTGACGGAAAGCATTTTACCTACGTAGAAACAGAAAACGAATAGAAAGAGCGTCGCATTGCGTTTAATGAAAGCTTAGGGCGGTCTCGGTGGTACGTTAGTGAAGTTATCTGGGGACACCTTAGCCACGTACATTGTGTTGGAGAGGCACCGAGAATTCATTCAGGAGTTCTCAAAGTTCGAGGACACAGTTGCCTTACACGTAGGCACGGTGGCAGCCGTGGACATGGCAGTGATTTGGAGAATGTTGTACTAGTCGGCTCTTGCTGTGATAATGCTTTGCAACAAATCTCCCCAAAACTCACTTACATAAAGAAGAATCTAGTTTTCTTGGACCTGTGGGCTAGCTGCAGCGGCTCTCTTGTAGACCTCTCGATGGCGGGTGTTGCTCCATGCCGTGGGTCAGTTTGAGGTCTGTCCCGCACACCTTACCGTGGAGCCCAACTGTGAGGCTGCAGGTCCCTGTCCTCTCGGAGAGTTCACTGAAACGTAAGAGGTGAGCCCAACCACACAAGGCCACGTAAGGCCTCTGCGACTCATTGAAGGCCATTGTGTCTTCCCTTGGCCTCCTGGGAACCCCCTGGCCCCAGGATGCAGCTTCGGTAGCCCAGGGCAACCGGTGGAGGGGGGCGGGCGGGGCTGCAGGAGGGTGGAACGCAGAGGTCACAGAGGGTGTGGGTGTGGCCACCTCTACTGTGACTGAACCAAGGGCGTGGGTGGGGGGCTGGGGTTCCAGGGCAGGGCCCTCAGAGCCCGGTAGGCCCAGGGGGGCGGCGCAAGCACCTAGGCCCAGGCCGAAGAGCGCCTTCTTGGTCTGCGCGGCAGGCAGGCCTCTCGCCTTGCCACTCAGGCCGCCCAACCACTTGAAGTGTGTGTGGCACGCGTCCGCGGAGTACACCTCGCTGCACAGGTAGCCGTGGGACTGGGCGTCGTAGCTTCCTGCGAGGCGGCCGGAGGTCCCGCAGGCGGGTGGGTCCCTGGGACAGACGCGCTGAGCGGCTCCTGCCCGGCCCCCCTGAGAACCGTTGCCGTTCCGTAAGGCGGGGCGCCTGCTTCAGAATGTAAATCACGTGTCCGCTCTATGGATACGCTGTTTAGTTTACCAGGCAAGACTTTCTTGGTGAAAGAAGCAGCGTTGGCTTGCATCGTCGAGCAGGCTTGTCATCTGGCTGTGCACTGGTACTCTCTGGGTGTGCTAGTCCGCAGGGCAGGGCATCCCCTGGGCAGGGTGGAGCGTGATCTCTGCGGCCTCGTCTTGCAGCTCCTTCCTTTCATTCTCAATCATCCTGCCCACAGTGGCCTCCTCTCAGGCCTGCATACTTACAACGGCGCATTGCCCGTGCTGCCCCTCTGCAGGAAGTGTCCCTCTGTTTAGTTTGCAGCTGACTGATGCCGCCTCACCCTTCTCATGTCTTCTCAGGTGTCACTTGGTCAAGAAAGCGTCCCCTTACCTACTCAACTCATCTCGTCTCCCTACCGTAGCTCACGTGACACCACGCACCTCTCGCTTATGGCCGTCATCGCCTTTCGCATCCAGTTTCAGGTAGGTAAGTTTACCCCGTGGCCCGTGAGGAAGAAGAGATCACGCCTGTTTTGCTTACTCTTGATTCCCAGCGACTAGCCCGGTTACTGATAACCTCTGTTAGAGGGAGAAAGGAATGCACCCAATCCCTGGTGAAGCCCCGACCGTTTTCCTTTCTAGTGTCCCTCGTACTCCTCCCTGCCGTCTGTGTCGCCCTTACTCCGCGTCTACCGTTTATGAGTTTACACCTGGGTTACGGTGACTGCTTCGGAGAATCGCATGCCTTTCTACCTCCCTCGCTGCGACCTCTCCTACACCTCCCAGGGCTCTTGGGTTATGCCCTTGCCCTCTTCCGAGCCGTCCGTGGCACCCGCTGTCAACCCCGTACGGCCAGGCTCCTAAGACTGACACTCCAGGCCCTCCGTAATTTGGCTTCAGTTTCACTTTCTAGACGTTTCAAGAAAAAACAGGGTCTAAATATCTGTGCACCTCTGCTCCGTTTCATATCTACCCACGAGGTTAATTTTTTTGTTTCTTCCAGTCCACCTATTTTGCACCTCCGTCTCTGCGAAGACTTCACTGAGAATCCAAGCGATTTCTGGATCCCTTCTCTCCCCTGAAGCTGTAAACAGTTTAACAAGACAGGTGCGGAACTGCCGTAAGGTAATCTACATCTTGTCTCCCTCTCTGGTATCTAACCTCCCTGCGAATGGGGGTACGTCTCCGTGTCCTGTGCGGTTTTCAGCACAGTACTCTCTACACGTAGTGGATATTTAATTTGGTAAGTGACCGAATAAGTGAATGAGTCACCAAGATAAGGGTATTGTCTCATTCTTTCTCGCTTTTTCCACTTCCAAGTTTCTTTAGTTAGTTTCCTCAGACAAAAGGTTTCTTTGTAGCTACACAGTGGCCAGGTCCAGAGAATGTTGCAGATAGCTGCTGAAAACATCCCTCCTCCACTTGAGAATGGCTTGCTCTCCCTCTCAAGCGGAGAGAGCTGGGATTCGATATTTAATTAAGCGCCTCTGTTCACTTGGCATTTAGAGGCACTAGGGGGCGTTAGTGCTCTACACCCGGTGAAATGCCTGTTTCGTTTGTGATTTTCCTTTGTGAAAAACAACTATGCACAGAGTGTTTTGTGCCAATTTTCCATCCTTTTAGATTGACGGAAAGCATTTTACCTACGTAGAAACAGAAAACGAATAGAAAGAGCGTCGCATTGCGTTTACTGAAAGCTTAGGGCGGTCTCGGTGGTACGTTAGTGAAGTTATCTGGGGACACCTTAGCCACGTACATTGTGTTGGAGAGGCACCGAGAATTCATTCAGGAGTTCTCAAAGTTCGAGGACACAGTTGCCTTACACGTAGGCACGGTGGCAGCCGTGGACATGGCAGTGATTTGGAGAATGTTGTACTAGTCGGCTCTCGCTGTGATAATGCTTTGCAACAAATCTCCCCAAAACTCACTTACATAAAGAAGAATCTAGTTTTCTCGGACCTGTGGGCTAGCTGCAGCGGCTCTCTTGTAGACCTCTCGATGGCGGGTGTTGCTCCATGCCGTGGGTCAGTTTGAGGTCTGTCCCGCACACCTTACCGTGGAGCCCAACTGTGAGGCTGCAGGTCCCTGTCCTCTCGCAGAGTTCACTGAAACGTAAGAGGTGAGCCCAACCACACAAGGCCACGTAAGGCCTCTGCGACTCATTGAAGGCCATCGTGTCTTCCCTTGGCCTCCTGGGAACCCCCTGGCCCCAGGATGCAGCTTCGGTAGCCCAGGGCAACCGGCGGAGGGGGGCGGGCGGGGCTGCAGGAGGGTGGAACGCGGAGGTCACAGAGGGTGTGGGTGTGGCCACCTCTGCTGTGACTGAACCAAGGGCGTGGGTGGGGGGCTGGGGGTCCAGGGCAGGGCCCTCAGAGCCCGGTAGGCCCAGGGGGGCGGCTCAAGCACCTAGGCCCAGGCCGAAGAGCGCCTTCTTGGTCTGCGCGGCAGGCCGGCCTCTCGCCTTGCCACTCAGGCCGCCCTCCCACTTGAAGTGTGTGTGGCACGCGTCCGCGGAGTACACCTCGCTGCACAGGTAGCCGTGGGACTGGGCGTCGTAGCTTCCTGCGAGGCGGCCGGAGGTCCCGCAGGCGGGTGGGTCCCTGGGACAGACGCGCGGAGCGGCTCCTGCCCGGCCCCCCTGAGAACCGTTGCCGTTCCGTAAGGCGGGGCGCCTGCTTCAGAATGTAAATCACGTGTCCGCTCTATGGATACGCTGTTTAGTTTACCAGGCAAGACTTTCTTGGTGAAAGAAGCAGCGTTGGCTTGCATCCTCGAGCAGGCTTGTCATCTGGCTGTGCACTGGTACTCTTTCTCTGGGTGTGCTAGTCCGCAGGGCAGGGCATCCCCTGGGCAGGGTGGAGCATGATCTCTGCGGCCTCGTCTTGCAGCTCCTTCCTTTCATTCTCAATCATCCTGCCCACAGTGGCCTCCTCTCAGGCCTGCATACTTACAACGGCGCATTGCCCGTGCTGCCCCTCTGCAGGAAGTGTCCCTCTGTTTAGTTTGCAGCTGACTGATGCCGCCTCACCCTTCTCATGTCTTCTCAGGTGTCCCTTGGTCAAGAAAGCGTCCCCTTACCTACTCAACTCATCTCGTCTCCCTACCGTAGCTCACGTGACACCACGCACCTCTCGCTTATGGCCGTCATCGCCTTTCGCATCCACTTTCAGGTAGGTAAGTTTACCCCGTGGTCCGTGAGGAAGAAGAGATCACGCCTCTTTTGCTTACTATTGATTCCCAGCGACTAGCCCGGTTACTGATAACCTCTGTTAGAGGGAGAAAGGAATGCACCCAATCCCTGGTGAAGCCCCGACCGTTTTCCTTTCTAGTGTCCCTCGTACTCCTCCCTGCCGTCTGTGTCGCCCTTACTCCGCGTCTACCGTTTATGAGTTTACACCTGGGTTACGGTGACTGCTTCGGAGAATCGCATGCCTTTCTACCTCCCTCGCTGCGACCTCTCCTACACCTCCCAGGGCTCTTGGGTTATGCCCTTGCCCTCTTCCGAGCCGTCCGTGGCACCCGCTGTCAACCCCGTACGGCCAGGCTCCTAAGACTGACACTCCAGGCCCTCCGTAATTTGGCTTCAGTTTCACTTTCTAGACGTTTCAAGAAAAAACAGGGTCTAAATATCTGTGCACCTCTGCTCCGTTTCATATCTACCCACGAGGTTAATTTTTTTGTTTCTTCCAGTCCACCTATTTTGCACCTCCGTCTCTGCAAAGACTTCACTGAGAATCCAAGCGATTTCTGGATCCCTTCTCTCCCCTGAAGCTGTAAACAGTTTAACAAGACAGGTGCGGAACTGCCGTAAGGTAATCTACATCTTGTCTCCCTCTCTGGTATCTAACCTCCCTGCGAATGGGGGTACGTCTCCGTGTTCTGTGCGGTTTTCAGCACAGTACTCTCTACACGTAGTGGATATTTGATTTGGTAAGTGACCGAATAAGTGAATGAGTCACCAAGATAAGGGTATTGTCTCATTCTTTCTCGCTTTTTCCACTTCCAAGTTTCTTTAGTTAGTTTCCTCAGACAAAAGGTTTCTTTGTAGCTACACAGTGGCCAGGTCCAGAGAATGTTGCAGATAGCTGCTGAAAACATCCCTCCTCCACTTGAGAATGGCTTGCTCTCCCTCTCAAGCGGAGAGAGCTGGGATTCGATATTTAATTAAGCGCCTCTGTTCACTTGGCATTTAGAGGCACTAGGGGGCGTTAGTGCTCTACACCCGGTGAAATGCCTGTTTCGTTTGTGATTTTCCTTTGTGAAAAACAACTATGCACAGAGTGTTTTGTGCCAATTTTCCATCCTTTTAGATTGACGGAAAGCATTTTACCTACGTAGAAACAGAAAACGAATAGAAAGAGCGTTGCATTGCGTTTACTGAAAGCTTAGGGCGGTCTCGGTGGTACGTTAGTGAAGTTATCTGGGGACACCTTAGCCACGTACATTGTGTTGGAGAGGCACCGAGAATTCATTCAGGAGTTCTCAAAGTTCGAGGACACAGTTGCCTTACACGTAGGCACGGTGGCAGCCGTGGACATGGCAGTGATTTGGAGAATGTTGTACTAGTCGGCTCTCGCTGTGATAATGCTTTGCAACAAATCTCCCCAAAACTCACTTACATAAAGAAGAATCTAGTTTTCTCGGACCTGTGGGCTAGCTGCAGCGGCTCTCTTGTAGACCTCTCGATGGTGGGTGTTGCTCCATGCCGTGGGTCAGTTTGAGGTCTGTCCCGCACACCTTACCGTGGAGCCCAACTGTGAGGCTGCAGGTCCCTGTCCTCTCGCAGAGTTCACTGAAACGTAAGAGGTGAGCCCAACCACACAAGGCCACGTAAGGCCTCTGCGACTCATTGAAGGCCATCGTGTCTTCCCTTGGCCTCCTGGGAACCCCCTGGGCCCAGGATGCAGCTTCGGTAGCCCAGGGCAACCGGCGGAGGGGGGCGGGCGGGGCTGCAGGAGGGTGGAACGCGGAGGTCACAGAGGGTGTGGGTGTGGCCACCTCTGCTGTGACTGAACCAAGGGCGTGGGTGGGGGGCTGGGGGTCCAGGGCAGGGCCCTCAGAGCCCGGTAGGCCCAGGGGGGCGGCTCAAGCACCTAGGCCCAGGCCGAAGAGCGCCTTCTTGGTCTGCGCGGCAGGCCGGCCTCTCGCCTTGCCACTCAGGCCGCCCTCCCACTTGAAGTGGGTGTGGCACGCGTCCGCGGAGTACACCTCGCTGCACAGGTAGCCGTGGGACTGGGCGTCGTAGCTTCCTGCGAGGCGGCCGGAGGTCCCGCAGGCGGGTGGGTCCCTGGGACAGACGCGCGGAGCGGCTCCTGCCCGGCCCCCCTGAGAACCGTTGCCGTTCGGTAAGGCGGGGCGCCTGCTTCAGAATGTAAATCACGTGTCCGCTCTATGGATACGCTGTTTAGTTTACCAGGCAAGACTTTCTTGGTGAAAGAAGCAGCGTTGGCTTGCATCCTCGAGCAGGCTTGTCATCTGGCTGTGCACTGGTACTCTTTCTCTGGGTGTGCTAGTCCGCAGGGCAGGGCATCCCCTGGGCAGGGTGGAGCATGATCTCTGCGGCCTCGTCTTGCAGCTCCTTCCTTTCATTCTCAATCATCCTGCCCACAGTGGCCTCCTCTCAGGCCTGCATACTTACAACGGCGCATTGCCCGTGCTGCCCCTCTGCAGGAAGTGTCCCTCTGTTTAGTTTGCAGCTGACTGATGCCGCCTCACCCTTCTCATCTCTTCTCAGGTGTCACTTGGTCAAGAAAGCGTCCCCTTACCTACTCAACTCATCTCGTCTCCCTACCGTAGCTCACGTGACACCACGCACCTCTCGCTTATGGCCGTCATCGCCTTTCGCATCCAGTTTCAGGTAGGTAAGTTTACCCCGTGGCCCGTGAGGAAGAAGAGATCACGCCTGTTTTGCTTACTCTTGATTCCCAGCGACTAGCCCGGTTACTGATAACCTCTGTTAGAGGGAGAAAGGAATGCACCCAATCCCTGGTGAAGCCCCGACCGTTTTCCTTTCTAGTGTCCCTCGTACTCCTCCCTGCCGTCTGTGTCGCCCTTACTCCGCGTCTACCGTTTATGAGTTTACACCTGGGTTACGGTGACTGCTTCGGAGAATCGCATGCCTTTCTACCTCCCTCGCTGCGACCTCTCCTACACCTCCCAGGGCTCTTGGGTTATGCCCTTGCCCTCTTCCGAGCCGTCCGTGGCACCCGCTGTCAACCCCGTACGGCCAAGCTCCTAAGACTGACACTCCAGGCCCTCCGTAATTTGGCTTCAGTTTCACTTTCTAGACGTTTCAAGAAAGAACGGGGTCTAAATATCTGTGCACCTCTGCTCCGTTTCATATCTACCCACGAGGTTAATTTTTTTGTTTCTTCCAGTCCACCTATTTTGCACCTCCGTCTCTGCGAAGACTTCACTGAGAATCCAAGCGATTTCTGGATCCCTTCTCTCCCCTGAAGCTGTAAACAGTTTAACAAGACAGGTGCGGAACTGCCGTAAGGTAATCTACATCTTGTCTCCCTCTCTGGTATCTAACCTCCCTGCGAATGGGGGTACGTCTCCGTGTCCTGTGCGGTTTTCAGCACAGTACTCTCTACACGTAGTGGATATTTGATTTGGTAAGTGACCGAATAAGTGAATGAGTCACCAAGATAAGGGTATTGTCTCATTCTTTCTCGCTTTTTCCACTTCCAAGTTTCTTTAGTTAGTTTCCTCAGACAAAAGGTTTCTTTGTAGCTACACAGTGGCCAGGTCCAGAGAATGTTGCAGATAGCTGCTGAAAACATCCCTCCTCCACTTGAGAATGGCTTGCTCTCCCTCTCAAGCGGAGAGAGCTGGGATTCGATATTTAATTAAGCGCCTCTGTTCACTTGGCATTTAGAGGCACTAGGGGGCGTTAGTGCTCTACACCCGGTGAAATGCCTGTTTCGTTTGTGATTTTCCTTTGTGAAAAACAACTATGCACAGAGTGTTTTGTGCCAATTTTCCATCCTTTTAGATTGACGGAAAGCATTTTACCTACGTAGAAACAGAAAACGAATAGAAAGAGCGTCGCATTGCATTTAATGAAAGCTTAGGGCGGTCTCGGTGGTACGTTAGTGAAGTTATCTGGGGACACCTTAGCCACGTACATTGTGTTGGAGAGGCACCGAGAATTCATTCAGGAGTTCTCAAAGTTCGAGGACACAGTTGCCTTACACGTAGGCACGGTGGCAGCCGTGGACATGGCAGTGATTTGGAGAATGTTGTACTAGTCGGCTCTCGCTGTGATAATGCTTTGCAACAAATCTCCCCAAAACTCACTTACATAAAGAAGAATCTAGTTTTCTCGGACCTGTGGGCTAGCTGCAGCGGCTCTCTTGTAGACCTCTCGATGGCGGGTGTTGCTCCATGCCGTGGGTCAGTTTGAGGTCTGTCCCGCACACCTTACCGTGGAGCCCAACTGTGAGGCTGCAGGTCCCTGTCCTCTCGCAGAGTTCACTGAAACGTAAGAGGTGAGCCCAACCACACAAGGCCACGTAAGGCCTCTGCGACTCATTGAAGGCCATCGTGTCTTCCCTTGGCCTCCTGGGAACCCCCTGGCCCCAGGATGCAGCTTCGGTAGCCCAGGGCAACCGGCGGAGGGGGGCGGGCGGGGCTGCAGGAGGGTGGAACGCGGAGGTCACAGAGGGTGTGGGTGTGGCCACCTCTGCTGTGACTGAACCAAGGGCGTGTGTGGGGGGCTGGGGGTCCAGGGCAGGGCCCTCAGAGCCCGGTAGGCCCAGGGGGGCGGCTCAAGCACCTAGGCCCAGGCCGAAGAGCGCCTTCTTGGTCTGCGCGGCAGGCCGGCCTCTCGCCTTGCCACTCAGGCCGCCCTCCCACTTGAAGTGTGTGTGGCACGCGTCCGCGGAGTACACCTCGCTGCACAGGTAGCCGTGGGACTGGGCGTCGTAGCTTCCTGCGAGGCGGCCGGAGGTCCCGCAGGCGGGTGGGTCCCTGGGACAGACGCGCGGAGCGGCTCCTGCCCGGCCCCCCTGAGAACCGTCGCCGTTCCGTAAGGCGGGGCGCCTGCTTCAGAATGTAAATCACGTGTCCGCTTGGTGAAAGAAGCAGCGTTGGCTTGCATCGTCGAGCAGGCTTGTCATCTGGCTGTGCACTGGTACTCTCTCTCTGGGTGTGCTAGTCCGCAGGGCAGGGCATCCCCTGGGCAGGGTGGAGCGTGATCTCTGCGGCCTCGTCTTGCAGCTCCTTCCTTTCATTCTCAATCATCCTGCCCACAGTGGCCTCCTCTCAGGCCTGCATACTTACAACGGCGCATTGCCCGTGCTGCCCCTCTGCAGGAAGTGTCCCTCTGTTTAGTTTGCAGCTGACTGATGCCGCCTCACCCTTCTCATCTCTTCTCAGGTGTCACTTGGTCAAGAAAGCGTCCCCTTACCTACTCAACTCATCTCGTCTCCCTACCGTAGCTCACGTGACACCACGCACCTCTCGCTTATGGCCGTCATCGCCTTTCGCATCCAGTTTCAGGTAGGTAAGTTTACCCCGTGGCCCGTGAGGAAGAAGAGATCACGCCTGTTTTGCTTACTCTTGATTCCCAGCGACTAGCCCGGTTACTGATAACCTCTGTTAGAGGGAGAAAGGAATGCACCCAATCCCTGGTGAAGCCCCGACCGTTTTCCTTTCTAGTGTCCCTCGTACTCCTCCCTGCCGTCTGTGTCGCCCTTACTCCGCGTCTACCGTTTATGAGTTTACACCTGGGTTACGGTGACTGCTTCGGAGAATCGCATGCCTTTCTACCTCCCTCGCTGCGACCTCTCCTACACCTCCCAGGGCTCTTGGGTTATGCCCTTGCCCTCTTCCGAGCCGTCCGTGGCACCCGCTGTCAACCCCGTACGGCCAAGCTCCTAAGACTGACACTCCAGGCCCTCCGTAATTTGGCTTCAGTTTCACTTTCTAGACGTTTCAAGAAAGAACGGGGTCTAAATATCTGTGCACCTCTGCTCCGTTTCACATCTACCCACGAGGTTAATTTTTTTGTTTCTTCCAGTCCACCTATTTTGCACCTCCGTCTCTGCGAAGACTTCACTGAGAATCCAAGCAATTTCTGGATCCCTTCTCTCCCCTGAAGCTGTAAACAGTTTAACAAGACAGGTGCGGAACTGCCGTAAGGTAATCTACATCTTGTCTCCCTCTCTGGTATCTAACCTCCCTGCGAATGGGGGTACGTCTCCGTGTCCTGTGCGGTTTTCAGCACAGTACTCTCTACACGTAGTGGATATTTGATTTGGTAAGTGACCGAATAAGTGAATGAGTCACCAAGATAAGGGTATTGTCTCATTCTTTCTCGCTTTTTCCACTTCCAAGTTTCTTTAGTTAGTTTCCTCAGACAAAAGGTTTCTTTGTAGCTACACAGTGGCCAGGTCCAGAGAATGTTGCAGATAGCTGCTGAAAACATCCCTCCTCCACTTGAGAATGGCTTGCTCTCCCTCTCAAGCGGAGAGAGCTGGGATTCGATATTTAATTAAGCGCCTCTGTTCACTTGGCATTTAGAGGCACTAGGGGGCGTTAGTGCTCTACACCCGGTGAAATGCCTGTTTCGTTTGTGATTTTCCTTTGTGAAAAACAACTATGCACAGAGTGTTTTGTGCCAATTTTCCATCCTTTTAGATTGACGGAAAGCATTTTACCTACGTAGAAACAGAAAACGAATAGAAAGAGCGTCGCATTGCGTTTACTGAAAGCTTAGGGCGGTCTCGGTGGTACGTTAGTGAAGTTATCTGGGGACACCTTAGCCACGTACATTGTGTTGGAGAGGCACCGAGAATTCATTCAGGAGTTCTCAAAGTTCGAGGACACAGTTGCCTTACACGTAGGCACGGTGGCAGCCGTGGACATGGCAGTGATTTGGAGAATGTTGTACTAGTCGGCTCTCGCTGTGATAATGCTTTGCAACAAATCTCCCCAAAACTCACTTACATAAAGAAGAATCTAGTTTTCTCGGACCTGTGGGCTAGCTGCAGCGGCTCTCTTGTAGACCTCTCGATGGCGGGTGTTGCTCCATGCCGTGGGTCAGTTTGAGGTCTGTCCCGCACACCTTACCGTGGAGCCCAACTGTGAGGCTGCAGGTCCCTGTCCTCTCGCAGAGTTCACTGAAACGTAAGAGGTGAGCCCAACCACACAAGGCCACGTAAGGCCTCTGCGACTCATTGAAGGCCATCGTGTCTTCCCTTGGCCTCCTGGGAACCCCCTGGCCCCAGGATGCAGCTTCGGTAGCCCAGGGCAACCGGCGGAGGGGGGCGGGCGGGGCTGCAGGAGGGTGGAACGCGGAGGTCACAGAGGGTGTGGGTGTGGCCACCTCTGCTGTGACTGAACCAAGGGCGTGGGTGGGGGGCTGGGGGTCCAGGGCAGGGCCCTCAGAGCCCGGTAGGCCCAGGGGGGCGGCGCAAGCACCTAGGCCCAGGCCGAAGAGCGCCTTCTTGGTCTGCGCGGCAGGCCGGCCTCTCGCCTTGCCACTCAGGCCGCCCTCCCACTTGAAGTGTGTGTGGCACGCGTCCGCGGAGTACACCTCGCTGCACAGGTAGCCGTGGGACTGGGCGTCGTAGCTTCCTGCGAGGCGGCCGGAGGTCCCGCAGGCGGGTGGGTCCCTGGGACAGACGCGCGGAGCGGCTCCTGCCCGGCCCCCCTGAGAACCATCGCCGTTCCGTAAGGCGGGGCGCCTGCTTCAGAATGTAAATCACGTGTCCGCTCTATGGATACGCTGTTTAGTTTACCAGGCAAGACTTTCTTGGTGAAAGAAGCAGCGTTGGCTTGCATCGTCGAGCAGGCTTGTCATCTGGCTGTGCACTGGTACTCTCTCTCTGGGTGTGCTAGTCCGCAGGGCAGGGCATCCCCTGGGCAGGGTGGAGCGTGATCTCTGCGGCCTCGTCTTGCAGCTCCTTCCTTTCATTCTCAATCATCCTGCCCACAGTGGCCTCCTCTCAGGCCTGCATACTTACAACGGCGCATTGCCCGTGCTGCCCCTCTGCAGGAAGTGTCCCTCTGTTTAGTTTGCAGCTGACTGATGCCGCCTCACCCTTCTCATGTCTTCTCAGGTGTCACTTGGTCAAGAAAGCGTCCCCTTACCTACTCAACTCATCTCGTCTCCCTACCGTAGCTCACGTGACACCACGCACCTCTCGCTTATGGCCGTCATCGCCTTTCGCATCCAGTTTCAGGTAGGTAAGTTTACCCCGTGGCCCGTGAGGAAGAAGAGATCACGCCTGTTTTGCTTACTCTTGATTCCCAGCGACTAGCCCGGTTACTGATAACCTCTGTTAGAGGGAGAAAGGAATGCACCCAATCCCTGGTGAAGCCCCGACCGTTTTCCTTTCTAGTGTCCCTCGTACTCCTCCCTGCCGTCTGTGTCGCCCTTACTCCGCGTCTACCGTTTATGAGTTTACACCTGGGTTACGGTGACTGCTTCGGAGAATCGCATGCCTTTCTACCTCCCTCGCTGCGACCTCTCCTACACCTCCCAGGGCTCTTGGGTTATGCCCTTGCCCTCTTCCGAGCCGTCCGTGGCACCCGCTGTCAACCCCGTACGGCCAAGCTCCTAAGACTGACACTCCAGGCCCTCCGTAATTTGGCTTCAGTTTCACTTTCTAGACGTTTCAAGAAAGAACGGGGTCTAAATATCTGTGCACCTCTGCTCCGTTTCATATCTACCCACGAGGTTAATTTTTTTGTTTCTTCCAGTCCACCTATTTTGCACCTCTGTCTCTGCGAAGACTTCACTGAGAATCCAAGCGATTTCTGGATCCCTTCTCTCCCCTGAAGCTGTAAACAGTTTAACAAGACAGGTGCGGAACTGCCGTAAGGTAATCTACATCTTGTCTCCCTCTCTGGTATCTAACCTCCCTGCGAATGGGGGTACGTCTCCGTGTCCTGTGCGGTTTTCAGCACAGTACTCTCTACACGTAGTGGATATTTGATTTGGTAAGTGACCGAATAAGTGAATGAGTCACCATGATAAGGGTATTGTCTCATTCTTTCTCGCTTTTTCCACTTCCAAGTTTCTTTAGTTAGTTTCCTCAGACAAAAGGTTTCTTTGTAGCTACACAGTGGCCAGGTCCAGAGAATGTTGCAGATAGCTGCTGAAAACATCCCTCCTCCACTTGAGAATGGCTTGCTCTCCCTCTCAAGCGGAGAGAGCTGGGATTCGATATTTAATTAAGCGCCTCTGTTCACTTGGCATTTAGAGGCACTAGGGGGCGATAGTGCTCTACACCCGGTGAAATGCCTGTTTCGTTTGTGATTTTCCTTTGTGAAAAACAACTATGCACAGAGTGTTTTGTGCCAATTTTCCATCCTTTTAGATTGACGGAAAGCATTTTACCTACGTAGAAACAGAAAACGAATAGAAAGAGCGTCGCATTGCGTTTAATGAAAGCTTAGGGCGGTCTCGGTGGTACGTTAGTGAAGTTATCTGGGGACACCTTAGCCACGTACATTGTGTTGGAGAGGCACCGAGAATTCATTCAGGAGTTCTCAAAGTTCGAGGACACAGTTGCCTTACACGTAGGCACGGTGGCAGCCGTGGACATGGCAGTGATTTGGAGAATGTTGTACTAGTCGGCTCTTGCTGTGATAATGCTTTGCAACAAATCTCCCCAAAACTCACTTACATAAAGAAGAATCTAGTTTTCTTGGACCTGTGGGCTAGCTGCAGCGGCTCTCTTGTAGACCTCTCGATGGCGGGTGTTGCTCCATGCCGTGGGTCAGTTTGAGGTCTGTCCCGCACACCTTACCGTGGAGCCCAACTGTGAGGCTGCAGGTCCCTGTCCTCTCGGAGAGTTCACTGAAACGTAAGAGGTGAGCCCAACCACACAAGGCCACGTAAGGCCTCTGCGACTCATTGAAGGCCATTGTGTCTTCCCTTGGCCTCCTGGGAACCCCCTGGCCCCAGGATGCAGCTTCGGTAGCCCAGGGCAACCGGTGGAGGGGGGCGGGCGGGGCTGCAGGAGGGTGGAACGCAGAGGTCACAGAGGGTATGGGTGTGGCCACCTCTACTGTGACTGAACCAAGGGCGTGGGTGGGGGGCTGGGGTTCCAGGGCAGGGCCCTCAGAGCCCGGTAGGCCCAGGGGGGCGGCGCAAGCACCTAGGCCCAGGCCGAAGAGCGCCTTCTTGGTCTGCGCGGCAGGCAGGCCTCTCGCCTTGCCACTCAGGCCGCCCAACCACTTGAAGTGTGTGTGGCACGCGTCCGCGGAGTACACCTCGCTGCACAGGTAGCCGTGGGACTGGGCGTCGTAGCTTCCTGCGAGGCGGCCGGAGGTCCCGCAGGCGGGTGGGTCCCTGGGACAGACGCGCTGAGCGGCTCCTGCCCGGCCCCCCTGAGAACCGTTGCCGTTCCGTAAGGCGGGGCGCCTGCTTCAGAATGTAAATCACGTGTCCGCTCTATGGATACGCTGTTTAGTTTACCAGGCAAGACTTTCTTGGTGAAAGAAGCAGCGTTGGCTTGCATCGTCGAGCAGGCTTGTCATCTGGCTGTGCACTGGTACTCTCTGGGTGTGCTAGTCCGCAGGGCAGGGCATCCCCTGGGCAGGGTGGAGCGTGATCTCTGCGGCCTCGTCTTGCAGCTCCTTCCTTTCATTCTCAATCATCCTGCCCACAGTGGCCTCCTCTCAGGCCTGCATACTTACAACGGCGCATTGCCCGTGCTGCCCCTCTGCAGGAAGTGTCCCTCTGTTTAGTTTGCAGCTGACTGATGCCGCCTCACCCTTCTCATGTCTTCTCAGGTGTCACTTGGTCAAGAAAGCGTCCCCTTACCTACTCAACTCATCTCGTCTCCCTACCGTAGCTCACGTGACACCACGCACCTCTCGCTTATGGCCGTCATCGCCTTTCGCATCCAGTTTCAGGTAGGTAAGTTTACCCCGTGGCCCGTGAGGAAGAAGAGATCACGCCTGTTTTGCTTACTCTTGATTCCCAGCGACTAGCCCGGTTACTGATAACCTCTGTTAGAGGGAGAAAGGAATGCACCCAATCCCTGGTGAAGCCCCGACCGTTTTCCTTTCTAGTGTCCCTCGTACTCCTCCCTGCCGTCTGTGTCGCCCTTACTCCGCGTCTACCGTTTATGAGTTTACACCTGGGTTACGGTGACTGCTTCGGAGAATCGCATGCCTTTCTACCTCCCTCGCTGCGACCTCTCCTACACCTCCCAGGGCTCTTGGGTTATGCCCTTGCCCTCTTCCGAGCCGTCCGTGGCACCCGCTGTCAACCCCGTACGGCCAGGCTCCTAAGACTGACACTCCAGGCCCTCCGTAATTTGGCTTCAGTTTCACTTTCTAGACGTTTCAAGAAAAAACAGGGTCTAAATATCTGTGCACCTCTGCTCCGTTTCATATCTACCCACGAGGTTAATTTTTTTGTTTCTTCCAGTCCACCTATTTTGCACCTCCGTCTCTGCGAAGACTTCACTGAGAATCCAAGCGATTTCTGGATCCCTTCTCTCCCCTGAAGCTGTAAACAGTTTAACAAGACAGGTGCGGAACTGCCGTAAGGTAATCTACATCTTGTCTCCCTCTCTGGTATCTAACCTCCCTGCGAATGGGGGTACGTCTCCGTGTCCTGTGCGGTTTTCAGCACAGTACTCTCTACACGTAGTGGATATTTAATTTGGTAAGTGACCGAATAAGTGAATGAGTCACCAAGATAAGGGTATTGTCTCATTCTTTCTCGCTTTTTCCACTTCCAAGTTTCTTTAGTTAGTTTCCTCAGACAAAAGGTTTCTTTGTAGCTACACAGTGGCCAGGTCCAGAGAATGTTGCAGATAGCTGCTGAAAACATCCCTCCTCCACTTGAGAATGGCTTGCTCTCCCTCTCAAGCGGAGAGAGCTGGGATTCGATATTTAATTAAGCGCCTCTGTTCACTTGGCATTTAGAGGCACTAGGGGGCGTTAGTGCTCTACACCCGGTGAAATGCCTGTTTCGTTTGTGATTTTCCTTTGTGAAAAACAACTATGCACAGAGTGTTTTGTGCCAATTTTCCATCCTTTTAGATTGACGGAAAGCATTTTACCTACGTAGAAACAGAAAACGAATAGAAAGAGCGTCGCATTGCGTTTACTGAAAGCTTAGGGCGGTCTCGGTGGTACGTTAGTGAAGTTATCTGGGGACACCTTAGCCACGTACATTGTGTTGGAGAGGCACCGAGAATTCATTCAGGAGTTCTCAAAGTTCGAGGACACAGTTGCCTTACACGTAGGCACGGTGGCAGCCGTGGACATGGCAGTGATTTGGAGAATGTTGTACTAGTCGGCTCTCGCTGTGATAATGCTTTGCAACAAATCTCCCCAAAACTCACTTACATAAAGAAGAATCTAGTTTTCTCGGACCTGTGGGCTAGCTGCAGCGGCTCTCTTGTAGACCTCTCGATGGCGGGTGTTGCTCCATGCCGTGGGTCAGTTTGAGGTCTGTCCCGCACACCTTACCGTGGAGCCCAACTGTGAGGCTGCAGGTCCCTGTCCTCTCGCAGAGTTCACTGAAACGTAAGAGGTGAGCCCAACCACACAAGGCCACGTAAGGCCTCTGCGACTCATTGAAGGCCATCGTGTCTTCCCTTGGCCTCCTGGGAACCCCCTGGCCCCAGGATGCAGCTTCGGTAGCCCAGGGCAACCGGCGGAGGGGGGCGGGCGGGGCTGCAGGAGGGTGGAACGCGGAGGTCACAGAGGGTGTGGGTGTGGCCACCTCTGCTGTGACTGAACCAAGGGCGTGGGTGGGGGGCTGGGGGTCCAGGGCAGGGCCCTCAGAGCCCGGTAGGCCCAGGGGGGCGGCTCAAGCACCTAGGCCCAGGCCGAAGAGCGCCTTCTTGGTCTGCGCGGCAGGCCGGCCTCTCGCCTTGCCACTCAGGCCGCCCTCCCACTTGAAGTGTGTGTGGCACGCGTCCGCGGAGTACACCTCGCTGCACAGGTAGCCGTGGGACTGGGCGTCGTAGCTTCCTGCGAGGCGGCCGGAGGTCCCGCAGGCGGGTGGGTCCCTGGGACAGACGCGCGGAGCGGCTCCTGCCCGGCCCCCCTGAGAACCGTTGCCGTTCCGTAAGGCGGGGCGCCTGCTTCAGAATGTAAATCACGTGTCCGCTCTATGGATACGCTGTTTAGTTTACCAGGCAAGACTTTCTTGGTGAAAGAAGCAGCGTTGGCTTGCATCCTCGAGCAGGCTTGTCATCTGGCTGTGCACTGGTACTCTTTCTCTGGGTGTGCTAGTCCGCAGGGCAGGGCATCCCCTGGGCAGGGTGGAGCATGATCTCTGCGGCCTCGTCTTGCAGCTCCTTCCTTTCATTCTCAATCATCCTGCCCACAGTGGCCTCCTCTCAGGCCTGCATACTTACAACGGCGCATTGCCCGTGCTGCCCCTCTGCAGGAAGTGTCCCTCTGTTTAGTTTGCAGCTGACTGATGCCGCCTCACCCTTCTCATGTCTTCTCAGGTGTCACTTGGTCAAGAAAGCGTCCCCTTACCTACTCAACTCATCTCGTCTCCCTACCGTAGCTCACGTGACACCACGCACCTCTCGCTTATGGCCGTCATCGCCTTTCGCATCCACTTTCAGGTAGGTAAGTTTACCCCGTGGTCCGTGAGGAAGAAGAGATCACGCCTCTTTTGCTTACTATTGATTCCCAGCGACTAGCCCGGTTACTGATAACCTCTGTTAGAGGGAGAAAGGAATGCACCCAATCCCTGGTGAAGCCCCGACCGTTTTCCTTTCTAGTGTCCCTCGTACTCCTCCCTGCCGTCTGTGTCGCCCTTACTCCGCGTCTACCGTTTATGAGTTTACACCTGGGTTACGGTGACTGCTTCGGAGAATCGCATGCCTTTCTACCTCCCTCGCTGCGACCTCTCCTACACCTCCCAGGGCTCTTGGGTTATGCCCTTGCCCTCTTCCGAGCCGTCCGTGGCACCCGCTGTCAACCCCGTACGGCCAGGCTCCTAAGACTGACACTCCAGGCCCTCCGTAATTTGGCTTCAGTTTCACTTTCTAGACGTTTCAAGAAAAAACAGGGTCTAAATATCTGTGCACCTCTGCTCCGTTTCATATCTACCCACGAGGTTAATTTTTTTGTTTCTTCCAGTCCACCTATTTTGCACCTCCGTCTCTGCAAAGACTTCACTGAGAATCCAAGCGATTTCTGGATCCCTTCTCTCCCCTGAAGCTGTAAACAGTTTAACAAGACAGGTGCGGAACTGCCGTAAGGTAATCTACATCTTGTCTCCCTCTCTGGTATCTAACCTCCCTGCGAATGGGGGTACGTCTCCGTGTCCTGTGCGGTTTTCAGCACAGTACTCTCTACACGTAGTGGATATTTGATTTGGTAAGTGACCGAATAAGTGAATGAGTCACCAAGATAAGGGTATTGTCTCATTCTTTCTCGCTTTTTCCACTTCCAAGTTTCTTTAGTTAGTTTCCTCAGACAAAAGGTTTCTTTGTAGCTACACAGTGGCCAGGTCCAGAGAATGTTGCAGATAGCTGCTGAAAACATCCCTCCTCCACTTGAGAATGGCTTGCTCTCCTTCTCAAGCGGAGAGAGCTGGGATTCGATATTTAATTAAGCGCCTCTGTTCACTTGGCATTTAGAGGCACTAGGGGGCGTTAGTGCTCTACACCCGGTGAAATGCCTGTTTCGTTTGTGATTTTCCTTTGTGAAAAACAACTATGCACAGAGTGTTTTGTGCCAATTTTCCATCCTTTTAGATTGACGGAAAGCATTTTACCTACGTAGAAACAGAAAACGAATAGAAAGAGCGTCGCATTGCGTTTACTGAAAGCTTAGGGCGGTCTCGGTGGTACGTTAGTGAAGTTATCTGGGGACACCTTAGCCACGTACATTGTGTTGGAGAGGCACCGAGAATTCATTCAGGAGTTCTCAAAGTTCGAGGACACAGTTGCCTTACACGTAGGCACGGTGGCAGCCGTGGACATGGCAGTGATTTGGAGAATGTTGTACTAGTCGGCTCTCACTGTGATAATGCTTTGCAACAAATCTCCCCAAAACTCACTTACATAAAGAAGAATCTAGTTTTCTCGGACCTGTGGGCTAGCTGCAGCGGCTCTCTTGTAGACCTCTCGATGGCGGGTGTTGCTCCATGCCGTGGGTCAGTTTGAGGTCTGTCCCGCACACCTTACCGTGGAGCCCAACTGTGAGGCTGCAGGTCCCTGTCCTCTCGCCGAGTTCACTGAAACGTAAGAGGTGAGCCCAACCACACAAGGCCACGTAAGGCCTCTGCGACTCATTGAAGGCCATCGTGTCTTCCCTTGGCCTCCTGGGAACCCCCTGGCCCCAGGATGCAGCTTCGGTAGCCCAGGGCAACCGGCGGAGGGGGGCGGGCGGGGCTGCAGGAGGGTGGAACGCAGAGGTCACAGAGGGTGTGGGTGTGGCCACCTCTGCTGTGACTGAACCAAGGGCGTGGGTGGGGGGCTGGGGGTTCAGGGCAGGGCCCTCAGAGCCCGGTAGTCCCAGGGGGGCGGCGCAAGCACCTAGGCCCAGGCCGAAGAGCGCCTTCTTGTTCTGCGCGGCAGGCCGGCCTCTCGCCTTGCCACTCAGGCCGCCCTCCCACTTGAAGTGTGTTTGGCACGCGTCCGCGGAGTACACCTCGCTGCACAGGTAGCCGTGGGACTGGGCGTCGTAGCTTCCTGCGAGGCGGCCGGAGGTCCCGCAGGCGGGTGGGTCCCTGGGACAGACGCGCGGAGCGGCTCCTGCCCGGCCCCCCTGAGAACCGTCGCCGTTCCGTAAGGCGGGGCGCCTGCTTCAGAATGTAAATCACGTGTCCGCTCTATGGATACGCTGTTTAGTTTACCAGGCAAGACTTTCTTGGTGAAAGAAGCAGCGTTGGCTTGCATCGTCGAGCAGGCTTGTCATCTGGCTGTGCACTGGTACTCTCTCTCTGGGTGTGCTAGTCCGCAGGGCAGGGCATCCCCTGGGCAGGGTGGAGCGTGATCTCTGCGGCCTCGTCTTGCAGCTCCTTCCTTTCATTCTCAATCATCCTGCCCACAGTGGCCTCCTCTCAGGCCTGCATACTTACAACGGCGCATTGCCCGTGCTGCCCCTCTGCAGGAAGTGTCCCTCTGTTTAGTTTGCAGCTGACTGATGCCGCCTCACCCTTCTCATGTCTTCTCAGGTGTCACTTGGTCAAGAAAGCGTCCCCTTACCTACTCAACTCATCTCGTCTCCCTACCGTAGCTCACGTGACACCACGCACCTCTCGCTTATGGCCGTCATCGCCTTTCGCATCCAGTTTCAGGTAGGTAAGTTTACCCCGTGGCCCGTGAGGAAGAAGAGATCACGCCTGTTTTGCTTACTCTTGATTCCCAGCGACTAGCCCGGTTACTGATAACCTCTGTTAGAGGGAGAAAGGAATGCACCCAATCCCTGGTGAAGCCCCGACCGTTTTCCTTTCTAGTGTCCCTCGTACTCCTCCCTGCCGTCTGTGTCGCCCTTACTCCGCGTCTACCGTTTATGAGTTTACACCTGGGTTACGGTGACTGCTTCGGAGAATCGCATGCCTTTCTACCTCCCTCGCTGCGACCTCTCCTACACCTCCCAGGGCTCTTGGGTTATGCCCTTGCCCTCTTCCGAGCCGTCCGTGGCACCCGCTGTCAACCCCGTACGGCCAAGCTCCTAAGACTGACACTCCAGGCCCTCCGTAATTTGGCTTCAGTTTCACTTTCTAGACGTTTCAAGAAAGAACGGGGTCTAAATATCTGTGCACCTCTGCTCCGTTTCATATCTACCCACGAGGTTAATTTTTTTGTTTCTTCCAGTCCACCTATTTTGCACCTCCGTCTCTGCGAAGACTTCACTGAGAATCCAAGCGATTTCTGGATCCCTTCTCTCCCCTGAAGCTGTAAACAGTTTAACAAGACAGGTGCGGAACTGCCGTAAGGTAATCTACATCTTGTCTCCCTCTCTGGTATCTAACCTCCCTGCGAATGGGGGTACGTCTCCGTGTCCTGTGCGGTTTTCAGCACAGTACTCTCTACACGTAGTGGATATTTGATTTGGTAAGTGACCGAATAAGTGAATGAGTCACCATGATAAGGGTATTGTCTCATTCTTTCTCGCTTTTTCCACTTCCAAGTTTCTTTAGTTAGTTTCCTCAGACAAAAGGTTTCTTTGTAGCTACACAGTGGCCAGGTCCAGAGAATGTTGCAGATAGCTGCTGAAAACATCCCTCCTCCACTTGAGAATGGCTTGCTCTCCCTCTCAAGCGGAGAGAGCTGGGATTCGATATTTAATTAAGCGCCTCTGTTCACTTGGCATTTAGAGGCACTAGGGGGCGTTAGTGCTCTACACCCGGTGAAATGCCTGTTTCGTTTGTGATTTTCCTTTGTGAAAAACAACTATGCACAGAGTGTTTTGTGCCAATTTTCCATCCTTTTAGATTGACGGAAAGCATTTTACCTACGTAGAAACAGAAAACGAATAGAAAGAGCGTCGCATTGCGTTTAATGAAAGCTTAGGGCGGTCTCGGTGGTACGTTAGTGAAGTTATCTGGGGACACCTTAGCCACGTACATTGTGTTGGAGAGGCACCGAGAATTCATTCAGGAGTTCTCAAAGTTCGAGGACACAGTTGCCTTACACGTAGGCACGGTGGCAGCCGTGGACATGGCAGTGATTTGGAGAATGTTGTACTAGTCGGCTCTCGCTGTGATAATGCTTTGCAACAAATCTCCCCAAAACTCACTTACATAAAGAAGAATCTAGTTTTCTCGGACCTGTGGGCTAGCTGCAGCGGCTCTCTTGTAGACCTCTCGATGGCGGGTGTTGCTCCATGCCGTGGGTCAGTTTGAGGTCTGTCCCGCACACCTTACCGTGGAGCCCAACTGTGAGGCTGCAGGTCCCTGTCCTCTCGCAGAGTTCACTGAAACGTAAGAGGTGAGCCCAACCACACAAGGCCACGTAAGGCCTCTGCGACTCATTGAAGGCCATCGTGTCTTCCCTTGGCCTCCTGGGAACCCCCTGGCCCCAGGATGCAGCTTCGGTAGCCCAGGGCAACCGGCGGAGGGGGGCGGGCGGGGCTGCAGGAGGGTGGAACGCGGAGGTCACAGAGGGTGTGGGTGTGGCCACCTCTGCTGTGACTGAACCAAGGGCGTGGGTGGGGGGCTGGGGGTCCAGGGCAGGGCCCTCAGAGCCCGGTAGGCCCAGGGGGGCGGCTCAAGCACCTAGGCCCAGGCCGAAGAGCGCCTTCTTGGTCTGCGCGGCAGGCCGGCCTCTCGCCTTGCCACTCAGGCCGCCCTCCCACTTGAAGTGTGTGTGGCACGCGTTCGCGGAGTACACCTCGCTGCACAGGTAGCCGTGGGACTGGGCGTCGTAGCTTCCTGCGAGGCGGCCGGAGGTCCCGCAGGCGGGTGGGTCCCTGGGACAGACGCGCGGAGCGGCTCCTGCCCGGCCCCCCTGAGAACCGTCGCCGTTCCGTAAGGCGGGGCGCCTGCTTCAGAATGTAAATCACGTGTCCGCTCTATGGATACGCTGTTTAGTTTACCAGGCAAGACTTTCTTGGTGAAAGAAGCAGCGTTGGCTTGCATCGTCGAGCAGGCTTGTCATCTGGCTGTGCACTGGTACTCTCTCTCTGGGTGTGCTAGTCCGCAGGGCAGGGCATCCCCTGGGCAGGGTGGAGCGTGATCTCTGCGGCCTCGTCTTGCAGCTCCTTCCTTTCATTCTCAATCATCCTGCCCACAGTGGCCTCCTCTCAGGCCTGCATACTTACAACGGCGCATTGCCCGTGCTGCCCCTCTGCAGGAAGTGTCCCTCTGTTTAGTTTGCAGCTGACTGATGCCGCCTCACCCTTCTCATGTCTTCTCAGGTGTCACTTGGTCAAGAAAGCGTCCCCTTACCTACTCAACTCATCTCGTCTCCCTACCGTAGCTCACGTGACACCACGCACCTCTCGCTTATGGCCGTCATCGCCTTTCGCATCCAGTTTCAGGTAGGTAAGTTTACCCCGTGGCCCGTGAGGAAGAAGAGATCACGCCTGTTTTGCTTACTCTTGATTCCCAGCGACTAGCCCGGTTACTGATAACCTCTGTTAGAGGGAGAAAGGAATGCACCCAATCCCTGGTGAAGCCCCGACCGTTTTCCTTTCTAGTGTCCCTCGTACTCCTCCCTGCCGTCTGTGTCGCCCTTACTCCGCGTCTACCGTTTATGAGTTTACACCTGGGTTACGGTGACTGCTTCGGAGAATCGCATGCCTTTCTACCTCCCTCGCTGCGACCTCTCCTACACCTCCCAGGGCTCTTGGGTTATGCCCTTGCCCTCTTCCGAGCCGTCCGTGGCACCCGCTGTCAACCCCGTACGGCCAAGCTCCTAAGACTGACACTCCAGGCCCTCC
Source organism: Leucopleurus acutus (assembly GCF_964270905.1). Classification (NCBI taxonomy): domain Eukaryota; kingdom Metazoa; phylum Chordata; class Mammalia; order Artiodactyla; family Delphinidae; genus Leucopleurus; species Leucopleurus acutus. The sequence continues at coordinate 35,641,824 of NC_139143.1, read as the reverse complement.
GTAATTTGGCTTCAGTTTCACTTTCTAGACGTTTCAAGAAAGAACGGGGTCTAAATATCTGTGCACCTCTGCTCCGTTTCATATCTACCCACGAGGTTAATTTTTTTGTTTCTTCCAGTCCACCTATTTTGCACCTCCGTCTCTGCGAAGACTTCACTGAGAATCCAAGCGATTTCTGGATCCCTTCTCTCCCCTGAAGCTGTAAACAGTTTAACAAGACAGGTGCGGAACTGCCGTAAGGTAATCTACATCTTGTCTCCCTCTCTGGTATCTAACCTCCCTGCGAATGGGGGTATGTCTCCGTGTCCTGTGCGGTTTTCAGCACAGTACTCTCTACACGTAGTGGATATTTGATTTGGTAAGTGACCGAATAAGTGAATGAGTCACCATGATAAGGGTATTGTCTCATTCTTTCTCGCTTTTTCCACTTCCAAGTTTCTTTAGTTAGTTTCCTCAGACAAAAGGTTTCTTTGTAGCTACACAGTGGCCAGGTCCAGAGAATGTTGCAGATAGCTGCTGAAAACATCCCTCCTCCACTTGAGAATGGCTTGCTCTCCCTCTCAAGCGGAGAGAGCTGGGATTCGATATTTAATTAAGCGCCTCTGTTCACTTGGCATTTAGAGGCACTAGGGGGCGTTAGTGCTCTACACCCGGTGAAATGCCTGTTTCGTTTGTGATTTTCCTTTGTGAAAAACAACTATGCACAGAGTGTTTTGTGCCAATTTTCCATCCTTTTAGATTGACGGAAAGCATTTTACCTACGTAGAAACAGAAAACGAATAGAAAGAGCGTCGCATTGCGTTTAATGAAAGCTTAGGGCGGTCTCGGTGGTACGTTAGTGAAGTTATCTGGGGACACCTTAGCCACGTACATTGTGTTGGAGAGGCACCGAGAATTCATTCAGGAGTTCTCAAAGTTCGAGGACACAGTTGCCTTACACGTAGGCACGGTGGCAGCCGTGGACATGGCAGTGATTTGGAGAATGTTGTACTCGTCGGCTCTTGCTGTGATAATGCTTTGCAACAAGTCTCCCCAAAACTCACTTACATAAAGAAGAATCTAGTTTTCTTGGACCTGTGGGCTAGCTGCAGCGGCTCTCTTGTAGACCTCTCGATGGCGGGTGTTGCTCCATGCCGTGGGTCAGTTTGAGGTCTGTCCCGCACACCTTACCGTGGAGCCCAACTGTGAGGCTGCAGGTCCCTGTCCTCTCGCAGAGTTCACTGAAACGTAAGAGGTGAGCCCAAACACAAGGCCACGTAAGGCCTCTGCGACACATTGAAGGCCATCGTGTCTTCCCTTGGCCTCCTGGGAACCCCCTGGCCCCAGGATGCAGCTTCGGTAGCCCAGGGCAACCGGTGGAGGGGGGCGGGCGGGGCTGCAGGAGGGTGGAACGCAGAGGTCACAGAGGGTGTGGGTGTGGCCACCTCTACTGTGACTGAACCAAGGGCGTGGGTGGGGGGCTGGGGGTCCAGGGCAGGGCCCTCAGAGCCCAGTAGGCCCAGGGGGGCGGCACAAGCACCTAGGCCCAGGCCGAAGAGCGCCTTCTTGGTCTGCGTGGCAGGCAGGCCTCTCGCCTTGCCACTCAGGCCGCCCAACCACTTGAAGTGTGTGTGGCACGCGTCCGCGGAGTACACCTCGCTGCAAAGGTAGCCGTGGGACTGGGCGTCGTAGCTTCCTGCGAGGCGGCCGGAGGTCCCGCAGGCGGGTGGGTCCCTGGGACAGACGCGCAGAGCTGCTCCTGCCCGGCCCCCCTGAGAACCGTCGCCGTTCCGTAAGGCGGGGCGCCTGCTTCAGAATGTAAATCACGTGTCCGCTCTATGGATACGCTGTTTAGTTTACCAGGCAAGACTTTCTTGGTGAAAGAAGCAGCGTTGGCTTGCATCGTCGAGCAGGCTTGTCATCTGGCTGTGCACTGGTACTCTCTCTCTGGGTGTGCTAGTCCGCAGGGCAGGGCATCCCCTGGGCAGGGTGGAGCGTGATCTCTGCGGCCTCGTCTTGCAGCTCCTTCCTTTCATTCTCAATCATCCTGCCCACAGTGGCCTCCTCTCAGGCCTGCATACTTACAACGGCGCATTGCCCGTGCTGCCCCTCTGCAGGAAGTGTCCCTCTGTTTAGTTTGCAGCTGACTGATGCCGCCTCACCCTTCTCATGTCTTCTCAGGTGTCACTTGGTCAAGAAAGCGTCCCCTTACCTACTCAACTCATCTCGTCTCCCTACCGTAGCTCACGTGACACCACGCACCTCTCGCTTATGGCCGTCATCGCCTTTCGCATCCAGTTTCAGGTAGGTAAGTTTACCCCGTGGCCCGTGAGGAAGAAGAGATCACGCCTGTTTTGCTTACTCTTGATTCCCAGCGACTAGCCCGGTTACTGATAACCTCTGTTAGAGGGAGAAAGGAATGCACCCAATCCCTGGTGAAGCCCCGACCGTTTTCCTTTCTAGTGTCCCTCGTACTCCTCCCTGCCGTCTGTGTCGCCCTTACTCCGCGTCTACCGTTTATGAGTTTACACCTGGGTTACGGTGACTGCTTCGGAGAATCGCATGCCTTTCTACCTCCCTCGCTGCGACCTCTCCTACACCTCCCAGGGCTCTTGGGTTATGCCCTTGCCCTCTTCCGAGCCGTCCGTGGCACCCGCTGTCAACCCCGTACGGCCAAGCTCCTAAGACTGACACTCCAGGCCCTCCGTAATTTGGCTTCAGTTTCACTTTCTAGACGTTTCAAGAAAGAACGGGGTCTAAATATCTGTGCACCTCTGCTCCGTTTCACATCTACCCACGAGGTTAATTTTTTTGTTTCTTCCAGTCCACCTATTTTGCACCTCCGTCTCTGCGAAGACTTCACTGAGAATCCAAGCGATTTCTGGATCCCTTCTCTCCCCTGAAGCTGTAAACAGTTTAACAAGACAGGTGCGGAACTGCCGTAAGGTAATCTACATCTTGTCTCCCTCTCTGGTATCTAACCTCCCTGCGAATGGGGGTACGTCTCCGTGTTCTGTGCGGTTTTCAGCACAGTACTCTCTACACGTAGTGGATATTTGATTTGGTAAGTGACCGAATAAGTGAATGAGTCACCAAGATAAGGGTATTGTCTCATTCTTTCTCGCTTTTTCCACTTCCAAGTTTCTTTAGTTAGTTTCCTCAGACAAAAGGTTTCTTTGTAGCTACACAGTGGCCAGGTCCAGAGAATGTTGCAGATAGCTGCTGAAAACATCCCTCCTCCACTTGAGAATGGCTTGCTCTCCCTCTCAAGCGGAGAGAGCTGGGATTCGATATTTAATTAAGCGCCTCTGTTCACTTGGCATTTAGAGGCACTAGGGGGCGTTAGTGCTCTACACCCGGTGAAATGCCTGTTTCGTTTGTGATTTTCCTTTGTGAAAAACAACTATGCACAGAGTGTTTTGTGCCAATTTTCCATCCTTTTAGATTGACGGAAAGCATTTTACCTACGTAGAAACAGAAAACGAATAGAAAGAGCGTTGCATTGCGTTTACTGAAAGCTTAGGGCGGTCTCGGTGGTACGTTAGTGAAGTTATCTGGGGACACCTTAGCCACGTACATTGTGTTGGAGAGGCACCGAGAATTCATTCAGGAGTTCTCAAAGTTCGAGGACACAGTTGCCTTACACGTAGGCACGGTGGCAGCCGTGGACATGGCAGTGATTTGGAGAATGTTGTACTAGTCGGCTCTCGCTGTGATAATGCTTTGCAACAAATCTCCCCAAAACTCACTTACATAAAGAAGAATCTAGTTTTCTCGGACCTGTGGGCTAGCTGCAGCGGCTCTCTTGTAGACCTCTCGATGGTGGGTGTTGCTCCATGCCGTGGGTCAGTTTGAGGTCTGTCCCGCACACCTTACCGTGGAGCCCAACTGTGAGGCTGCAGGTCCCTGTCCTCTCGCAGAGTTCACTGAAACGTAAGAGGTGAGCCCAACCACACAAGGCCACGTAAGGCCTCTGCGACTCATTGAAGGCCATCGTGTCTTCCCTTGGCCTCCTGGGAACCCCCTGGGCCCAGGATGCAGCTTCGGTAGCCCAGGGCAACCGGCGGAGGGGGGCGGGCGGGGCTGCAGGAGGGTGGAACGCGGAGGTCACAGAGGGTGTGGGTGTGGCCACCTCTGCTGTGACTGAACCAAGGGCGTGGGTGGGGGGCTGGGGGTCCAGGGCAGGGCCCTCAGAGCCCGGTAGGCCCAGGGGGGCGGCTCAAGCACCTAGGCCCAGGCCGAAGAGCGCCTTCTTGGTCTGCGCGGCAGGCCGGCCTCTCGCCTTGCCACTCAGGCCGCCCTCCCACTTGAAGTGGGTGTGGCACGCGTCCGCGGAGTACACCTCGCTGCACAGGTAGCCGTGGGACTGGGCGTCGTAGCTTCCTGCGAGGCGGCCGGAGGTCCCGCAGGCGGGTGGGTCCCTGGGACAGACGCGCGGAGCGGCTCCTGCCCGGCCCCCCTGAGAACCGTTGCCGTTCGGTAAGGCGGGGCGCCTGCTTCAGAATGTAAATCACGTGTCCGCTCTATGGATACGCTGTTTAGTTTACCAGGCAAGACTTTCTTGGTGAAAGAAGCAGCGTTGGCTTGCATCCTCGAGCAGGCTTGTCATCTGGCTGTGCACTGGTACTCTTTCTCTGGGTGTGCTAGTCCGCAGGGCAGGGCATCCCCTGGGCAGGGTGGAGCATGATCTCTGCGGCCTCGTCTTGCAGCTCCTTCCTTTCATTCTCAATCATCCTGCCCACAGTGGCCTCCTCTCAGGCCTGCATACTTACAACGGCGCATTGCCCGTGCTGCCCCTCTGCAGGAAGTGTCCCTCTGTTTAGTTTGCAGCTGACTGATGCCGCCTCACCCTTCTCATCTCTTCTCAGGTGTCACTTGGTCAAGAAAGCGTCCCCTTACCTACTCAACTCATCTCGTCTCCCTACCGTAGCTCACGTGACACCACGCACCTCTCGCTTATGGCCGTCATCGCCTTTCGCATCCAGTTTCAGGTAGGTAAGTTTACCCCGTGGCCCGTGAGGAAGAAGAGATCACGCCTGTTTTGCTTACTCTTGATTCCCAGCGACTAGCCCGGTTACTGATAACCTCTGTTAGAGGGAGAAAGGAATGCACCCAATCCCTGGTGAAGCCCCGACCGTTTTCCTTTCTAGTGTCCCTCGTACTCCTCCCTGCCGTCTGTGTCGCCCTTACTCCGCGTCTACCGTTTATGAGTTTACACCTGGGTTACGGTGACTGCTTCGGAGAATCGCATGCCTTTCTACCTCCCTCGCTGCGACCTCTCCTACACCTCCCAGGGCTCTTGGGTTATGCCCTTGCCCTCTTCCGAGCCGTCCGTGGCACCCGCTGTCAACCCCGTACGGCCAAGCTCCTAAGACTGACACTCCAGGCCCTCCGTAATTTGGCTTCAGTTTCACTTTCTAGACGTTTCAAGAAAGAACGGGGTCTAAATATCTGTGCACCTCTGCTCCGTTTCATATCTACCCACGAGGTTAATTTTTTTGTTTCTTCCAGTCCACCTATTTTGCACCTCCGTCTCTGCGAAGACTTCACTGAGAATCCAAGCGATTTCTGGATCCCTTCTCTCCCCTGAAGCTGTAAACAGTTTAACAAGACAGGTGCGGAACTGCCGTAAGGTAATCTACATCTTGTCTCCCTCTCTGGTATCTAACCTCCCTGCGAATGGGGGTACGTCTCCGTGTCCTGTGCGGTTTTCAGCACAGTACTCTCTACACGTAGTGGATATTTGATTTGGTAAGTGACCGAATAAGTGAATGAGTCACCAAGATAAGGGTATTGTCTCATTCTTTCTCGCTTTTTCCACTTCCAAGTTTCTTTAGTTAGTTTCCTCAGACAAAAGGTTTCTTTGTAGCTACACAGTGGCCAGGTCCAGAGAATGTTGCAGATAGCTGCTGAAAACATCCCTCCTCCACTTGAGAATGGCTTGCTCTCCCTCTCAAGCGGAGAGAGCTGGGATTCGATATTTAATTAAGCGCCTCTGTTCACTTGGCATTTAGAGGCACTAGGGGGCGTTAGTGCTCTACACCCGGTGAAATGCCTGTTTCGTTTGTGATTTTCCTTTGTGAAAAACAACTATGCACAGAGTGTTTTGTGCCAATTTTCCATCCTTTTAGATTGACGGAAAGCATTTTACCTACGTAGAAACAGAAAACGAATAGAAAGAGCGTCGCATTGCATTTAATGAAAGCTTAGGGCGGTCTCGGTGGTACGTTAGTGAAGTTATCTGGGGACACCTTAGCCACGTACATTGTGTTGGAGAGGCACCGAGAATTCATTCAGGAGTTCTCAAAGTTCGAGGACACAGTTGCCTTACACGTAGGCACGGTGGCAGCCGTGGACATGGCAGTGATTTGGAGAATGTTGTACTAGTCGGCTCTCGCTGTGATAATGCTTTGCAACAAATCTCCCCAAAACTCACTTACATAAAGAAGAATCTAGTTTTCTCGGACCTGTGGGCTAGCTGCAGCGGCTCTCTTGTAGACCTCTCGATGGCGGGTGTTGCTCCATGCCGTGGGTCAGTTTGAGGTCTGTCCCGCACACCTTACCGTGGAGCCCAACTGTGAGGCTGCAGGTCCCTGTCCTCTCGCAGAGTTCACTGAAACGTAAGAGGTGAGCCCAACCACACAAGGCCACGTAAGGCCTCTGCGACTCATTGAAGGCCATCGTGTCTTCCCTTGGCCTCCTGGGAACCCCCTGGCCCCAGGATGCAGCTTCGGTAGCCCAGGGCAACCGGCGGAGGGGGGCGGGCGGGGCTGCAGGAGGGTGGAACGCGGAGGTCACAGAGGGTGTGGGTGTGGCCACCTCTGCTGTGACTGAACCAAGGGCGTGTGTGGGGGGCTGGGGGTCCAGGGCAGGGCCCTCAGAGCCCGGTAGGCCCAGGGGGGCGGCTCAAGCACCTAGGCCCAGGCCGAAGAGCGCCTTCTTGGTCTGCGCGGCAGGCCGGCCTCTCGCCTTGCCACTCAGGCCGCCCTCCCACTTGAAGTGTGTGTGGCACGCGTCCGCGGAGTACACCTCGCTGCACAGGTAGCCGTGGGACTGGGCGTCGTAGCTTCCTGCGAGGCGGCCGGAGGTCCCGCAGGCGGGTGGGTCCCTGGGACAGACGCGCGGAGCGGCTCCTGCCCGGCCCCCCTGAGAACCGTCGCCGTTCCGTAAGGCGGGGCGCCTGCTTCAGAATGTAAATCACGTGTCCGCTTGGTGAAAGAAGCAGCGTTGGCTTGCATCGTCGAGCAGGCTTGTCATCTGGCTGTGCACTGGTACTCTCTCTCTGGGTGTGCTAGTCCGCAGGGCAGGGCATCCCCTGGGCAGGGTGGAGCGTGATCTCTGCGGCCTCGTCTTGCAGCTCCTTCCTTTCATTCTCAATCATCCTGCCCACAGTGGCCTCCTCTCAGGCCTGCATACTTACAACGGCGCATTGCCCGTGCTGCCCCTCTGCAGGAAGTGTCCCTCTGTTTAGTTTGCAGCTGACTGATGCCGCCTCACCCTTCTCATCTCTTCTCAGGTGTCACTTGGTCAAGAAAGCGTCCCCTTACCTACTCAACTCATCTCGTCTCCCTACCGTAGCTCACGTGACACCACGCACCTCTCGCTTATGGCCGTCATCGCCTTTCGCATCCAGTTTCAGGTAGGTAAGTTTACCCCGTGGCCCGTGAGGAAGAAGAGATCACGCCTGTTTTGCTTACTCTTGATTCCCAGCGACTAGCCCGGTTACTGATAACCTCTGTTAGAGGGAGAAAGGAATGCACCCAATCCCTGGTGAAGCCCCGACCGTTTTCCTTTCTAGTGTCCCTCGTACTCCTCCCTGCCGTCTGTGTCGCCCTTACTCCGCGTCTACCGTTTATGAGTTTACACCTGGGTTACGGTGACTGCTTCGGAGAATCGCATGCCTTTCTACCTCCCTCGCTGCGACCTCTCCTACACCTCCCAGGGCTCTTGGGTTATGCCCTTGCCCTCTTCCGAGCCGTCCGTGGCACCCGCTGTCAACCCCGTACGGCCAAGCTCCTAAGACTGACACTCCAGGCCCTCCGTAATTTGGCTTCAGTTTCACTTTCTAGACGTTTCAAGAAAGAACGGGGTCTAAATATCTGTGCACCTCTGCTCCGTTTCACATCTACCCACGAGGTTAATTTTTTTGTTTCTTCCAGTCCACCTATTTTGCACCTCCGTCTCTGCGAAGACTTCACTGAGAATCCAAGCAATTTCTGGATCCCTTCTCTCCCCTGAAGCTGTAAACAGTTTAACAAGACAGGTGCGGAACTGCCGTAAGGTAATCTACATCTTGTCTCCCTCTCTGGTATCTAACCTCCCTGCGAATGGGGGTACGTCTCCGTGTCCTGTGCGGTTTTCAGCACAGTACTCTCTACACGTAGTGGATATTTGATTTGGTAAGTGACCGAATAAGTGAATGAGTCACCAAGATAAGGGTATTGTCTCATTCTTTCTCGCTTTTTCCACTTCCAAGTTTCTTTAGTTAGTTTCCTCAGACAAAAGGTTTCTTTGTAGCTACACAGTGGCCAGGTCCAGAGAATGTTGCAGATAGCTGCTGAAAACATCCCTCCTCCACTTGAGAATGGCTTGCTCTCCCTCTCAAGCGGAGAGAGCTGGGATTCGATATTTAATTAAGCGCCTCTGTTCACTTGGCATTTAGAGGCACTAGGGGGCGTTAGTGCTCTACACCCGGTGAAATGCCTGTTTCGTTTGTGATTTTCCTTTGTGAAAAACAACTATGCACAGAGTGTTTTGTGCCAATTTTCCATCCTTTTAGATTGACGGAAAGCATTTTACCTACGTAGAAACAGAAAACGAATAGAAAGAGCGTCGCATTGCGTTTACTGAAAGCTTAGGGCGGTCTCGGTGGTACGTTAGTGAAGTTATCTGGGGACACCTTAGCCACGTACATTGTGTTGGAGAGGCACCGAGAATTCATTCAGGAGTTCTCAAAGTTCGAGGACACAGTTGCCTTACACGTAGGCACGGTGGCAGCCGTGGACATGGCAGTGATTTGGAGAATGTTGTACTAGTCGGCTCTCGCTGTGATAATGCTTTGCAACAAATCTCCCCAAAACTCACTTACATAAAGAAGAATCTAGTTTTCTCGGACCTGTGGGCTAGCTGCAGCGGCTCTCTTGTAGACCTCTCGATGGCGGGTGTTGCTCCATGCCGTGGGTCAGTTTGAGGTCTGTCCCGCACACCTTACCGTGGAGCCCAACTGTGAGGCTGCAGGTCCCTGTCCTCTCGCAGAGTTCACTGAAACGTAAGAGGTGAGCCCAACCACACAAGGCCACGTAAGGCCTCTGCGACTCATTGAAGGCCATCGTGTCTTCCCTTGGCCTCCTGGGAACCCCCTGGCCCCAGGATGCAGCTTCGGTAGCCCAGGGCAACCGGCGGAGGGGGGCGGGCGGGGCTGCAGGAGGGTGGAACGCGGAGGTCACAGAGGGTGTGGGTGTGGCCACCTCTGCTGTGACTGAACCAAGGGCGTGGGTGGGGGGCTGGGGGTCCAGGGCAGGGCCCTCAGAGCCCGGTAGGCCCAGGGGGGCGGCGCAAGCACCTAGGCCCAGGCCGAAGAGCGCCTTCTTGGTCTGCGCGGCAGGCCGGCCTCTCGCCTTGCCACTCAGGCCGCCCTCCCACTTGAAGTGTGTGTGGCACGCGTCCGCGGAGTACACCTCGCTGCACAGGTAGCCGTGGGACTGGGCGTCGTAGCTTCCTGCGAGGCGGCCGGAGGTCCCGCAGGCGGGTGGGTCCCTGGGACAGACGCGCGGAGCGGCTCCTGCCCGGCCCCCCTGAGAACCATCGCCGTTCCGTAAGGCGGGGCGCCTGCTTCAGAATGTAAATCACGTGTCCGCTCTATGGATACGCTGTTTAGTTTACCAGGCAAGACTTTCTTGGTGAAAGAAGCAGCGTTGGCTTGCATCGTCGAGCAGGCTTGTCATCTGGCTGTGCACTGGTACTCTCTCTCTGGGTGTGCTAGTCCGCAGGGCAGGGCATCCCCTGGGCAGGGTGGAGCGTGATCTCTGCGGCCTCGTCTTGCAGCTCCTTCCTTTCATTCTCAATCATCCTGCCCACAGTGGCCTCCTCTCAGGCCTGCATACTTACAACGGCGCATTGCCCGTGCTGCCCCTCTGCAGGAAGTGTCCCTCTGTTTAGTTTGCAGCTGACTGATGCCGCCTCACCCTTCTCATGTCTTCTCAGGTGTCACTTGGTCAAGAAAGCGTCCCCTTACCTACTCAACTCATCTCGTCTCCCTACCGTAGCTCACGTGACACCACGCACCTCTCGCTTATGGCCGTCATCGCCTTTCGCATCCAGTTTCAGGTAGGTAAGTTTACCCCGTGGCCCGTGAGGAAGAAGAGATCACGCCTGTTTTGCTTACTCTTGATTCCCAGCGACTAGCCCGGTTACTGATAACCTCTGTTAGAGGGAGAAAGGAATGCACCCAATCCCTGGTGAAGCCCCGACCGTTTTCCTTTCTAGTGTCCCTCGTACTCCTCCCTGCCGTCTGTGTCGCCCTTACTCCGCGTCTACCGTTTATGAGTTTACACCTGGGTTACGGTGACTGCTTCGGAGAATCGCATGCCTTTCTACCTCCCTCGCTGCGACCTCTCCTACACCTCCCAGGGCTCTTGGGTTATGCCCTTGCCCTCTTCCGAGCCGTCCGTGGCACCCGCTGTCAACCCCGTACGGCCAAGCTCCTAAGACTGACACTCCAGGCCCTCCGTAATTTGGCTTCAGTTTCACTTTCTAGACGTTTCAAGAAAGAACGGGGTCTAAATATCTGTGCACCTCTGCTCCGTTTCATATCTACCCACGAGGTTAATTTTTTTGTTTCTTCCAGTCCACCTATTTTGCACCTCCGTCTCTGCGAAGACTTCACTGAGAATCCAAGCGATTTCTGGATCCCTTCTCTCCCCTGAAGCTGTAAACAGTTTAACAAGACAGGTGCGGAACTGCCGTAAGGTAATCTACATCTTGTCTCCCTCTCTGGTATCTAACCTCCCTGCGAATGGGGGTACGTCTCCGTGTCCTGTGCGGTTTTCAGCACAGTACTCTCTACACGTAGTGGATATTTGATTTGGTAAGTGACCGAATAAGTGAATGAGTCACCATGATAAGGGTATTGTCTCATTCTTTCTCGCTTTTTCCACTTCCAAGTTTCTTTAGTTAGTTTCCTCAGACAAAAGGTTTCTTTGTAGCTACACAGTGGCCAGGTCCAGAGAATGTTGCAGATAGCTGCTGAAAACATCCCTCCTCCACTTGAGAATGGCTTGCTCTCCCTCTCAAGCGGAGAGAGCTGGGATTCGATATTTAATTAAGCGCCTCTGTTCACTTGGCATTTAGAGGCACTAGGGGGCGATAGTGCTCTACACCCGGTGAAATGCCTGTTTCGTTTGTGATTTTCCTTTGTGAAAAACAACTATGCACAGAGTGTTTTGTGCCAATTTTCCATCCTTTTAGATTGACGGAAAGCATTTTACCTACGTAGAAACAGAAAACGAATAGAAAGAGCGTCGCATTGCGTTTAATGAAAGCTTAGGGCGGTCTCGGTGGTACGTTAGTGAAGTTATCTGGGGACACCTTAGCCACGTACATTGTGTTGGAGAGGCACCGAGAATTCATTCAGGAGTTCTCAAAGTTCGAGGACACAGTTGCCTTACACGTAGGCACGGTGGCAGCCGTGGACATGGCAGTGATTTGGAGAATGTTGTACTAGTCGGCTCTTGCTGTGATAATGCTTTGCAACAAATCTCCCCAAAACTCACTTACATAAAGAAGAATCTAGTTTTCTTGGACCTGTGGGCTAGCTGCAGCGGCTCTCTTGTAGACCTCTCGATGGCGGGTGTTGCTCCATGCCGTGGGTCAGTTTGAGGTCTGTCCCGCACACCTTACCGTGGAGCCCAACTGTGAGGCTGCAGGTCCCTGTCCTCTCGGAGAGTTCACTGAAACGTAAGAGGTGAGCCCAACCACACAAGGCCACGTAAGGCCTCTGCGACTCATTGAAGGCCATTGTGTCTTCCCTTGGCCTCCTGGGAACCCCCTGGCCCCAGGATGCAGCTTCGGTAGCCCAGGGCAACCGGTGGAGGGGGGCGGGCGGGGCTGCAGGAGGGTGGAACGCAGAGGTCACAGAGGGTGTGGGTGTGGCCACCTCTACTGTGACTGAACCAAGGGCGTGGGTGGGGGGCTGGGGTTCCAGGGCAGGGCCCTCAGAGCCCGGTAGGCCCAGGGGGGCGGCGCAAGCACCTAGGCCCAGGCCGAAGAGCGCCTTCTTGGTCTGCGCGGCAGGCAGGCCTCTCGCCTTGCCACTCAGGCCGCCCAACCACTTGAAGTGTGTGTGGCACGCGTCCGCGGAGTACACCTCGCTGCACAGGTAGCCGTGGGACTGGGCGTCGTAGCTTCCTGCGAGGCGGCCGGAGGTCCCGCAGGCGGGTGGGTCCCTGGGACAGACGCGCTGAGCGGCTCCTGCCCGGCCCCCCTGAGAACCGTTGCCGTTCCGTAAGGCGGGGCGCCTGCTTCAGAATGTAAATCACGTGTCCGCTCTATGGATACGCTGTTTAGTTTACCAGGCAAGACTTTCTTGGTGAAAGAAGCAGCGTTGGCTTGCATCGTCGAGCAGGCTTGTCATCTGCCTGTGCACTGGTACTCTCTGGGTGTGCTAGTCCGCAGGGCAGGGCATCCCCTGGGCAGGGTGGAGCGTGATCTCTGCGGCCTCGTCTTGCAGCTCCTTCCTTTCATTCTCAATCATCCTGCCCACAGTGGCCTCCTCTCAGGCCTGCATACTTACAACGGCGCATTGCCCGTGCTGCCCCTCTGCAGGAAGTGTCCCTCTGTTTAGTTTGCAGCTGACTGATGCCGCCTCACCCTTCTCATGTCTTCTCAGGTGTCACTTGGTCAAGAAAGCGTCCCCTTACCTACTCAACTCATCTCGTCTCCCTACCGTAGCTCACGTGACACCACGCACCTCTCGCTTATGGCCGTCATCGCCTTTCGCATCCAGTTTCAGGTAGGTAAGTTTACCCCGTGGCCCGTGAGGAAGAAGAGATCACGCCTGTTTTGCTTACTCTTGATTCCCAGCGACTAGCCCGGTTACTGATAACCTCTGTTAGAGGGAGAAAGGAATGCACCCAATCCCTGGTGAAGCCCCGACCGTTTTCCTTTCTAGTGTCCCTCGTACTCCTCCCTGCCGTCTGTGTCGCCCTTACTCCGCGTCTACCGTTTATGAGTTTACACCTGGGTTACGGTGACTGCTTCGGAGAATCGCATGCCTTTCTACCTCCCTCGCTGCGACCTCTCCTACACCTCCCAGGGCTCTTGGGTTATGCCCTTGCCCTCTTCCGAGCCGTCCGTGGCACCCGCTGTCAACCCCGTACGGCCAGGCTCCTAAGACTGACACTCCAGGCCCTCCGTAATTTGGCTTCAGTTTCACTTTCTAGACGTTTCAAGAAAAAACAGGGTCTAAATATCTGTGCACCTCTGCTCCATTTCATATCTACCCACGAGGTTAATTTTTTTGTTTCTTCCAGTCCACCTATTTTGCACCTCCGTCTCTGCGAAGACTTCACTGAGAATCCAAGCGATTTCTGGATCCCTTCTCTCCCCTGAAGCTGTAAACAGTTTAACAAGACAGGTGCGGAACTGCCGTAAGGTAATCTACATCTTGTCTCCCTCTCTGGTATCTAACCTCCCTGCGAATGGGGGTACGTCTCCGTGTCCTGTGCGGTTTTCAGCACAGTACTCTCTACACGTAGTGGATATTTAATTTGGTAAGTGACCGAATAAGTGAATGAGTCACCAAGATAAGGGTATTGTCTCATTCTTTCTCGCTTTTTCCACTTCCAAGTTTCTTTAGTTAGTTTCCTCAGACAAAAGGTTTCTTTGTAGCTACACAGTGGCCAGGTCCAGAGAATGTTGCAGATAGCTGCTGAAAACATCCCTCCTCCACTTGAGAATGGCTTGCTCTCCCTCTCAAGCGGAGAGAGCTGGGATTCGATATTTAATTAAGCGCCTCTGTTCACTTGGCATTTAGAGGCACTAGGGGGCGTTAGTGCTCTACACCCGGTGAAATGCCTGTTTCGTTTGTGATTTTCCTTTGTGAAAAACAACTATGCACAGAGTGTTTTGTGCCAATTTTCCATCCTTTTAGATTGACGGAAAGCATTTTACCTACGTAGAAACAGAAAACGAATAGAAAGAGCGTCGCATTGCGTTTACTGAAAGCTTAGGGCGGTCTCGGTGGTACGTTAGTGAAGTTATCTGGGGACACCTTAGCCACGTACATTGTGTTGGAGAGGCACCGAGAATTCATTCAGGAGTTCTCAAAGTTCGAGGACACAGTTGCCTTACACGTAGGCACGGTGGCAGCCGTGGACATGGCAGTGATTTGGAGAATGTTGTACTAGTCGGCTCTCGCTGTGATAATGCTTTGCAACAAATCTCCCCAAAACTCACTTACATAAAGAAGAATCTAGTTTTCTCGGACCTGTGGGCTAGCTGCAGCGGCTCTCTTGTAGACCTCTCGATGGCGGGTGTTGCTCCATGCCGTGGGTCAGTTTGAGGTCTGTCCCGCACACCTTACCGTGGAGCCCAACTGTGAGGCTGCAGGTCCCTGTCCTCTCGCAGAGTTCACTGAAACGTAAGAGGTGAGCCCAACCACACAAGGCCACGTAAGGCCTCTGCGACTCATTGAAGGCCATCGTGTCTTCCCTTGGCCTCCTGGGAACCCCCTGGCCCCAGGATGCAGCTTCGGTAGCCCAGGGCAACCGGCGGAGGGGGGCGGGCGGGGCTGCAGGAGGGTGGAACGCGGAGGTCACAGAGGGTGTGGGTGTGGCCACCTCTGCTGTGACTGAACCAAGGGCGTGGGTGGGGGGCTGGGGGTCCAGGGCAGGGCCCTCAGAGCCCGGTAGTCCCAGGGGGGCGGCGCAAGCACCTAGGCCCAGGCCGAAGAGCGCCTTCTTGGTCTGCGCGGCAGGCCGGCCTCTCGCCTTGCCACTCAGGCCGCCCTCCCACTTGAAGTGTGTGTGGCACGCGTCCGCGGAGTACACCTCGCTGCACAGGTAGCCGTGGGACTGGGCGTCGTAGCTTCCTGCGAGGCGGCCGGAGGTCCCGCAGGCGGGTGGGTCCCTGGGACAGACGCGCGGAGCGGCTCCTGCCCGGCCCCCCTGAGAACCGTCGCCGTTCCGTAAGGCGGGGCGCCTGCTTCAGAATGTAAATCACGTGTCCGCTCTATGGATACGCTGTTTAGTTTACCAGGCAAGACTTTCTTGGTGAAAGAAGCAGCGTTGGCTTGCATCCTCGAGCAGGCTCCTCATCTGGCTGTGCACTGGTACTCTCTCTCTGGGTGTGCTAGTCCGCAGGGCAGGGCATCCCCTGGGCAGGGTGGAGCGTGATCTCTGCGGCCTCGTCTTGCAGCTCCTTCCTTTCATTCTCAATCATCCTGCCCACAGTGGCCTCCTCTCAGGCCTGCATACTTACAACGGCGCATTGCCCGTGCTGCCCCTCTGCAGGAAGTGTCCCTCTGTTTAGTTTGCAGCTGACTGATGCCGCCTCACCCTTCTCATGTCTTCTCAGGTGTCACTTGGTCAAGAAAGCGTCCCCTTACCTACTCAACTCATCTCGTCTCCCTACCGTAGCTCACGTGACACCACGCACCTCTCGCTTATGGCCGTCATCGCCTTTCGCATCCAGTTTCAGGTAGGTAAGTTTACCCCGTGGCCCGTGAGGAAGAAGAGATCACGCCTGTTTTGCTTACTCTTGATTCCCAGCGACTAGCCCGGTTACTGATAACCTCTGTTAGAGGGAGAAAGGAATGCACCCAATCCCTGGTGAAGCCCCGACCGTTTTCCTTTCTAGTGTCCCTCGTACTCCTCCCTGCCGTCTGTGTCGCCCTTACTCCGCGTCTACCGTTTATGAGTTTACACCTGGGTTACGGTGACTGCTTCGGAGAATCGCATGCCTTTCTACCTCCCTCGCTGCGACCTCTCCTACACCTCCCAGGGCTCTTGGGTTATGCCCTTGCCCTCTTCCGAGCCGTCCGTGGCACCCGCTGTCAACCCCGTACGGCCAAGCTCCTAAGACTGACACTCCAGGCCCTCCGTAATTTGGCTTCAGTTTCACTTTCTAGACGTTTCAAGAAAGAACGGGGTCTAAATATCTGTGCACCTCTGCTCCGTTTCATATCTACCCACGAGGTTAATTTTTTTGTTTCTTCCAGTCCACCTATTTTGCACCTCCGTCTCTGCGAAGACTTCACTGAGAATCCAAGCGATTTCTGGATCCCTTCTCTCCCCTGAAGCTGTAAACAGTTTAACAAGACAGGTGCGGAACTGCCGTAAGGTAATCTACATCTTGTCTCCCTCTCTGGTATCTAACCTCCCTGCGAATGGGGGTATGTCTCCGTGTCCTGTGCGGTTTTCAGCACAGTACTCTCTACACGTAGTGGATATTTGATTTGGTAAGTGACCGAATAAGTGAATGAGTCACCATGATAAGGGTATTGTCTCATTCTTTCTCGCTTTTTCCACTTCCAAGTTTCTTTAGTTAGTTTCCTCAGACAAAAGGTTTCTTTGTAGCTACACAGTGGCCAGGTCCAGAGAATGTTGCAGATAGCTGCTGAAAACATCCCTCCTCCACTTGAGAATGGCTTGCTCTCCCTCTCAAGCGGAGAGAGCTGGGATTCGATATTTAATTAAGCGCCTCTGTTCACTTGGCATTTAGAGGCACTAGGGGGCGTTAGTGCTCTACACCCGGTGAAATGCCTGTTTCGTTTGTGATTTTCCTTTGTGAAAAACAACTATGCACAGAGTGTTTTGTGCCAATTTTCCATCCTTTTAGATTGACGGAAAGCATTTTACCTACGTAGAAACAGAAAACGAATAGAAAGAGCGTCGCATTGCGTTTAATGAAAGCTTAGGGCGGTCTCGGTGGTACGTTAGTGAAGTTATCTGGGGACACCTTAGCCACGTACATTGTGTTGGAGAGGCACCGAGAATTCATTCAGGAGTTCTCAAAGTTCGAGGACACAGTTGCCTTACACGTAGGCACGGTGGCAGCCGTGGACATGGCAGTGATTTGGAGAATGTTGTACTAGTCGGCTCTTGCTGTGATAATGCTTTGCAACAAATCTCCCCAAAACTCACTTACATAAAGAAGAATCTAGTTTTCTCGGACCTGTGGGCTAGCTGCAGCGGCTCTCTTGTAGACCTCTCGATGGCGGGTGTTGCTCCATGCCGTGGGTCAGTTTGAGGTCTGTCCCGCACACCTTACCGTGGAGCCCAACTGTGAGGCTGCAGGTCCCTGTCCTCTCGCAGAGTTCACTGAAACGTAAGAGGTGAGCCCAACCACACAAGGCCACGTAAGGCCTCTGCGACTCATTGAAGGCCATCGTGTCTTCCCTTGGCCTCCTGGGAATCCCCTGGCCCCAGGATGCAGCTTCGGTAGCCCAGGGCAACCGGCGGAGGGGGGCGGGCGGGGCTGCAGGAGGGTGGAACGCGGAGGTCACAGAGGGTGTGGGTGTGGCCACCTCTGCTGTGACTGAACCAAGGGCGTGGGTGGGGGGCTGGGGGTCCAGGGCAGGGCCCTCAGAGCCCGGTAGGCCCAGGGGGCGGCGCAAGCACCTAGGCCCAGGCCGAAGAGCGCCTTCTTGGTCTGCGCGGCAGGCCGGCCTCTCGCCTTGCCACTCAGGCCGCCCTCCCACTTGAAGTGTGTGTGGCACGCGTCCGCGGAGTACACCTCGCTGCACAGGTAGCCATGGGACTTGGCGTCGTAGCTTCCTGCGAGGCGGCCGGAGGTCCCGCAGGCGGGTGGGTCCCTGGGACAGACGCGCGGAGCGGCTCCAGCCCGGCCCCCCTGAGAACCGTCGCCGTTCCGTAAGGCGGGGCGCCTGCTTCAGAATGTAAATCACGTGTCCGCTCTATGGATACGCTGTTTAGTTTACCAGGCAAGACTTTCTTGGTGAAAGAAGCAGCGTTGGCTTGCATCCTCGAGCAGGCTTCTCATCTGGCTGTGCACTGGTACTCTCTCTCTGGGTGTGCTAGTCCGCAGGGCAGGGCGTCCCCTGGGCAGGGTGGAGCGTGATCTCTGCGGCCTCATCTTGCAGCTCCTTCCTTTCATTCTCAATCATCCTGCCCACAGTGGCCTCCTCTCAGGCCTGCATACTTACAACGGCGCATTGCCCGTGCTGCCCCTCTGCAGGAAGTGTCTCTCTGTTTAGTTTGCAGCTGACTGATGCCGCCTCACCCTTCTCATGTCTTCTCAGGTGTCACTTGGTCAAGAAAGCGTCCCCTTACCTACTCAACTCATCTCGTCTCCCTACCGTAGCTCACGTGACACCACGCACCTCTCGCTTATGGCCGTCATCGCCTTTCGCATCCAGTTTCAGGTAGGTAAGTTTACCCCGTGGCCCGTGAGGAAGAAGAGATCACGCCTGTTTTGCTTACTCTTGATTCCCAGCGACTAGCCCGGTTACTGATAACCTCTGTTAGAGGGAGAAAGGAATGCACCCAATCCCTGGTGAAGCCCCGACCGTTTTCCTTTCTAGTGTCCCTCGTACTCCTCCCTGCCGTCTGTGTCGCCCTTACTCCGCGTCTACCGTTTATGAGTTTACACCTGGGTTACGGTGACTGCTTCGGAGAATCGCATGCCTTTCTACCTCCCTCGCTGCGACCTCTCCTACACCTCCCAGGGCTCTTGGGTTATGCCCTTGCCCTCTTCCGAGCCGTCCGTGGCACCCGCTGTCAACCCCGTACGGCCAGGCTCCTAAGACTGACACTCCAGGCCCTCCGTAATTTGGCTTCAGTTTCACTTTCTAGACGTTTCAAGAAAGAACGGGGTCTAAATATCTGTGCACCTCTGCTCCGTTTCATATCTACCCACGAGGTTAATTTTTTTGTTTCTTCCAGTCCACCTATTTTGCACCTCCGTCTCTGCGAAGACTTCACTGAGAATCCAAGCGATTTCTGGATCCCTTCTCTCCCCTGAAGCTGTAAACAGTTTAACAAGACAGGTGCGGAACTGCCGTAAGGTAATCTACATCTTGTCTCCCTCTCTGGTATCTAACCTCCCTGCGAATGGGGGTACGTCTCCGTGTCCTGTGCGGTTTTCAGCACAGTACTCTCTACACGTAGTGGATATTTGATTTGGTAAGTGACCGAATAAGTGAATGAGTCACCAAGATAAGGGTATTGTCTCATTCTTTCTCGCTTTTTCCACTTCCAAGTTTCTTTAGTTAGTTTCCTCAGACAAAAGGTTTCTTTGTAGCTACACAGTGGCCAGGTCCAGAGAATGTTGCAGATAGCTGCTGGAAACATCCCTCCTCCACTTGAGAATGGCTTGCTCTCCCTCTCAAGCGGAGAGAGCTGGGATTCGATATTTAATTAAGCGCCTCTGTTCACTTGGCATTTAGAGGCACTAGGGGGCGTTAGTGCTCTACACCCGGTGAAATGCCTGTTTCGTTTGTGATTTTCCTTTGTGAAAAACAACTATGCACAGAGTGTTTTGTGCCAATTTTCCATCCTTTTAGATTGACGGAAAGCATTTTACCTACGTAGAAACAGAAAACGAATAGAAAGAGCGTCGCATTGCGTTTAATGAAAGCTTAGGGCGGTCTCGGTGGTACGTTAGTGAAGTTATCTGGGGACACCTTAGCCACGTATATTGTGTTGGAGAGGCACCGAGAATTCATTCAAGAGTTCTCAAAGTTCGAGGACACAGTTGCCTTACACGTAGGCACGGTGGCAGCCGTGGACATGGCAGTGATTTGGAGAATGTTGTACTCGTCGGCTCTTGCTGTGATAATGCTTTGCAACAAATCTCCCCAAAACTCACTTACATAAAGAAGAATCTAGTTTTCTCGGACCTGTGGGCTAGCTGCAGCGGCTCTCTTGTAGACCTCTCGATGGCGGGTGTTGCTCCATGCCGTGGGTCAGTTTGAGGTCTGTCCCGCACACCTTACCGTGGAGCCCAACTGTGAGGCTGCAGGTCCCTGTCCTCTCGCAGAGTTCACTGAAACGTAAGAGGAGAGCCCAACCACACAAGGCCACGTAAGGCCTCTGCGACTCATTGAAGGCCATCGTGTCTTCCCTTGGCCTCCTGGGAACCCCCTGACCCCAGGATGCAGCTTCGGTAGCCCAGGGCAACCGGCGGAGGGGGGCGGGCGGGGCTGCAGGAGGGTGGAACGCGGAGGTCACAGAGGGTGTGGGTGGGGGGCTGGGTGTCCAGGGCAGGGCCCTCAGAGCCCAGTAGGCCCAGGGGGGCGGCGCAAGCACCTAGGCCCAGGCCGAAGAGCGCCTTCTTGGTCTGCGCGGCAGGCCGGCCTTTCGCCTTGCCACTCAGGCCGCCCTCCCACTTGAAGTGTGTGTGGCACGCGTCCGCGGATTACACCTCGCTGCACAGGTAGACGTGGGACTGGGCGTCGTAGCTTCCTGCGAGGCGGCCGGAGGTCCCGCAGGCGGGTGGGTCCCTGGGACAGACGCGCGGAGCGGCTCCTGCCCGGCCCCCCTGAGAACCGTCGCCGTTCCGTAAGGCGGGGCGCCTGCTTCAGAATGTAAATCACGTGTCCGCTCTATGGATACGCTGTTTAGTTTACCAGGCAAGACTTTCTTGGTGAAAGAAGCAGCGTTGGCTTGCATCGTCGAGCAGGCTTGTCATCTGGCTGTGCACTGGTACTCTCTCTCTGGGTGTGCTAGTCCGCAGGGCAGGGCATCCCCTGGGCAGGGTGGAGCGTGATCTCTGTGGCCTCGTCTTGCAGCTCCTTCCTTTCATTCTCAATCATCCTGCCCACAGTGGCCTCCTCTCAGGCCTGCATACTTACAACGGCGCATTGCCCGTGCTGCCCCTCTGCAGGAAGTGTCCCTCTGTTTAGTTTGCAGCCGACTGATGCCGCCTCACCCTTCTCATGTCTTCTCAGGTGTCACTTGGTCAAGAAAGCGTCCCCTTACCTACTCAACTCATCTCGTCTCCCTACCGTAGCTCACGTGACACCACGCACCTCTCGCTTATGGCCGTCATCGCCTTTCGCATCCAGTTTCAGGTAGGTAAGTTTACCCCGTGGTCCGTGAGGAAGAAGAGATCACGCCTGTTTTGCTTACTCTTGATTCCCAGCGACTAGCCCGGTTACTGATAACCTCTGTTAGAGGGAGAAAGGAATGCACCCAATCCCTGGTGAAGCTCCGACCGTTTTCCTTTCTAGTGTCCCTCGTACTCCTCCCTGCCGTCTGTGTCGCCCTTACTCCGCGTCTACCGTTTATGAGTTTACACCTGGGTTACGGTGACTGCTTCGGAGAATCGCATGCCTTTCTACCTCCCTCGCTGCGACCTCTCCTACACCTCCCAGGGCTCTTGGGTTATGCCCTTGCCCTCTTCCGAGCCGTCCGTGGCACCCGCTGTCAACCCCGTACGGCCAAGCTCCTAAGACTGACACTCCAGCCCCTCCGTAATTTGGCTTCAGTTTCACTTTCTAGACGTTTCAAGAAAGAACGGGGTCTACATATCTGTGCACCTCTGCTCCGTTTCATATCTACCCACGAGGTTAATTTTTTTGTTTCTTCCAGTCCACCTATTTTGCACCTCCGTCTCTGCGAAGACTTCACTGAGAATCCAAGCGATTTCTGGATCCCTTCTCTCCCCTGAAGCTGTAAACAGTTTAACAAGACAGGTGCGGAACTGCCATAAGGTAATCTACATCTTGTCTCCCTCTCTGGTATCTAACCTCCCTGCGAATGGGGGTACGTCTCCGTGTCCTGTGCGGTTTTCAGCACAGTACTCTCTACACGTAGTGGATATTTGCTTTGGTAAGTGACCGAATAAGTGAATGAGTCACCAAGATAAGGGTATTGTCTCATTCTTTCTCGCTTTTTCCACTTCCAAGTTTCTTTAGTTAGTTTCCTCAGACAAAAGGTTTCTTTGTAGCTACACAGTGGCCAGGTCCAGAGAATGTTGCAGATAGCTGCTGAAAACATCCCTCCTCCACTTGAGAATGGCTTGCTCTCCCTCTCAAGCGGAGAGAGCTGGGATTCGATATTTAATTAAGCGCCTCTGTTCACTTGGCATTTAGAGGCACTAGGGGGCGTTAGTGCTCTACACCCGGTGAAATGCCTGTTTCGTTTGTGATTTTCCTTTGTGAAAAACAACTATGCACAGAGTGTTTTGTGCCAATTTTCCATCCTTTTAGATTGACGGAAAGCATTTTACCTACGTAGAAACAGAAAACGAATAGAAAGAGCGTCGCATTGCGTTTACTGAAAGCTTAGGGCGGTCTCGGTGGTACGTTAGTGAAGTTATCTGGGGACACCTTAGCCACGTACATTGTGTTGGAGAGGCACCGAGAATTCATTCAGGAGTTCTCAAAGTTCGAGGACACAGTTGCCTTACACGTAGGCACGGTGGCAGCCGTGGACATGGCAGTGATTTGGAGAATGTTGTACTAGTCGGCTCTTGCTGTGATAATGCTTTGCAACAAATCTCCCCAAAACTCACTTACATAAAGAAGAATCTAGTTTTCTCGGACCTGTGGGCTAGCTGCAGCGGCTCTCTTGTAGACCTCTCGATGGCGGGTGTTGCTCCATGCCGTGGGTCAGTTTGAGGTCTGTCCCGCACACCTTACCGTGGAGCCCAACTGTGAGGCTGCAGGTCCCTGTCCTCTCGCAGAGTTCACTGAAACGTAAGAGGTGAGCCCAACCACACAAGGCCACGTAAGGCCTCTGCGACTCATTGAAGGCCATCGTGTCTTCCCTTGGCCTCCTGGGAACCCCCTGGCCCCAGAATGCAGCTTCGGTAGCCCAGGGCAACCGGCGGAGGGGGGCGGGCGGGGCTGCAGGAGGGTGGAACGCGGAGGTCACAGAGGGTGTGGGTGTGGCCACCTCTGCTGTGACTGAACCAAGGGCGTGGGTGGGGGGCTGGGGGTCCAGGGCAGGGCCCTCAGAGCCCGGTAGGCCCAGGGGGGCGGCGCAAGCACCTAGGCCCAGGCCGAAGAGCGCCTTCTTGGTCTGCGCGGCAGGCCGGCCTCTCGCCTTGCCACTCAGGCCGCCCTCCCACTTGAAGTGTGTGTGGCACGCGTCCGCGGAGTACACCTCGCTGCACAGGTAGCCGTGGGACTGGGCGTCGTAGCTTCCTGCGAGGCGGCCGGAGGTCCCGCAGGCGGGTGGGTCCCTGGGACAGACGCGCGGAGCGGCTCCTGCCCGGCCCCCCTGAGAACCGTCGCCGTTCCGTAAGGCGGGGCGCCTGCTTCAGAATGTAAATCACGTGTCCGCTCTATGGATACGCTGTTTAGTTTACCAGGCAAGACTTTCTTGGTGAAAGAAGCAGCGTTGGCTTGCATCCTCGAGCAGGCTCCTCATCTGGCTGTGCACTGGTACTCTCTCTCTGGGTGTGCTAGTCCGCAGGGCAGGGCATCCCCTGGGCAGGGTGGAGCGTGATCTCTGCGGCCTCGTCTTGCAGCTCCTTCCTTTCATTCTCAATCATCCTGCCCACAGTGGCCTCCTCTCAGGCCTGCATACTTACAACGGCGCATTGCCCGTGCTGCCCCTCTGCAGGAAGTGTCCCTCTGTTTAGTTTGCAGCTGACTGATGCCGCCTCACCCTTCTCATGTCTTCTCAGGTGTCACTTGGTCAAGAAAGCGTCCCCTTACCTACTCAACTCATCTCGTCTCCCTACCGTAGCTCACGTGACACCACGCACCTCTCGCTTATGGCCGTCATCGCCTTTCGCATCCAGTTTCAGGTAGGTAAGTTTACCCCGTGGTCCGTGAGGAAGAAGAGATCACGCCTGTTTTGCTTACTCTTGATTCCCAGCGACTAGCCCGGTTACTGATAACCTCTGTTAGAGGGAGAAAGGAATGCACCCAATCCCTGGTGAAGCCCCGACCGTTTTCCTTTCTAGTGTCCCTCGTACTCCTCCCTGCCGTCTGTGTCGCCCTTACTCCGCGTCTACCGTTTATGAGTTTACACCTGGGTTACGGTGACTGCTTCGGAGAATCGCATGCCTTTCTACCTCCCTCGCTGCGACCTCTCCTACACCTCCCAGGGCTCTTGGGTTATGCCCTTGCCCTCTTCCGAGCCGTCCGTGGCACCCGCTGTCAACCCCGTACGGCCAGGCTCCTAAGACTGACACTCCAGGCCCTCCGTAATTTGGCTTCAGTTTCACTTTCTAGACGTTTCAAGAAAGAACGGGGTCTAAATATCTGTGCACCTCTGCTCCGTTTCATATCTACCCACGAGGTTAATTTTTTTGTTTCTTCCAGTCCACCTATTTTGCACCTCCGTCTCTGCGAAGACTTCACTGAGAATCCAAGCGATTTCTGGATCCCTTCTCTCCCCTGAAGCTGTAACCTGTTTAACAAGACAGGTGCGGAACTGCCGTAAGGTAATCTACATCTTGTCTCCCTCTCTGGTATCTAACCTCCCTGCGAATGGGGGTACGTCTCCGTGTCCTGTGCGTTTTTCAGCACAGTACTCTCTACACGTAGTGGATATTTGCTTTGGTAAGTGACCGAATAAGTGAATGAGTCACCAAGATAAGGGTATTGTCTCATTCTTTCTCGCTTTTTCCACTTCCAAGTTTCTTTAGTTAGTTTCCTCAGACAAAAGGTTTCTTTGTAGCTACACAGTGGCCAGGTCCAGAGAATGTTGCAGATAGCTGCTGAAAACATCCCTCCTCCACTTGAGAATGGCTTGCTCTCCCTCTCAAGCGGAGAGAGCTGGGATTCGATATTTAATTAAGCGCCTCTGTTCACTTGGCATTTAGAGGCACTAGGGGGCGTTAGTGCTCTACACCCGGTGAAATGCCTGTTTCGTTTGTGATTTTCCTTTGTGAAAAACAACTATGCACAGAGTGTTTTGTGCCAATTTTCCATCCTTTTAGATTGACGGAAAGCATTTTACCTACGTAGAAACAGAAAACGAATAGAAAGAGCGTCGCATTGCGTTTAATGAAAGCTTAGGGCGGTCTCGGTGGTACGTTAGTGAAGTTATCTGGGGACACCTTAGCCACGTACATTGTGTTGGAGAGGCACCGAGAATTCATTCAGGAGTTCTCAAAGTTCGAGGACACAGTTGCCTTACACGTAGGCACGGTGGCAGCCGTGGACATGGCAGTGATTTGGAGAATGTTGTACTAGTCGGCTCTTGCTGTGATAATGCTTTGCAACAAATCTCCCCAAAACTCACTTAGATAAAGAAGAATCTAGTTTTCTCGGACCTGTGGGCTAGCTGCAGCGGCTCTCTTGTAGACCTCTCGATGGCGGGTGTTGCTCCATGCCGTGGGTCAGTTTGAGGTCTGTCCCGCACACCTTACCGTGGAGCCCAACTGTGAGGCTGCAGGTCCCTGTCCTCTCGCAGAGTTCACTGAAACGTAAGAGGTGAGCCCAACCACACAAGGCCACGTAAGGCCTCTGCGACTCATTGAAGGCCATCGTGTCTTCCCTTGGCCTCCTGGGAACCCCCTGGCCCCAGGATGCAGCTTCGGTAGCCCAGGGCAACCGGCGGAGGGGGGCGGGCGGGGCTGCAGGAGGGTGGAACGCAGAGGTCACAGAGGGTGTGGGTGTGGCCACCTCTGCTGTGACTGAACCAAGGGCGTGGGTGGGGGGCTGGGGTTCCAGGGCAGGGCCCTCAGAGCCCGGTAGGCCCAGGGGGGCGGCGCAAGCACCTAGGCCCAGGCCGAAGAGCGCCTTCTTGGTCTGCGCGGCAGGCCGGCCTCTCGCCTTGCCACTCAGGCCGCCCTCCCACTTGAAGTGTGTGTGGCACGCGTCCGCGGAGTACACCTCGCTGCACAGGTAGCCGTGGGACTGGGCGTCGTAGCTTCCTGCGAGGCGGCCGGAGGTCCCGCAGGCGGGTGGGTCCCTGGGACAGACGCGCGGAGCGGCTCCTGCCCGGCCCCCCTGAGAACCGTCGCCGTTCCGTAAGGCGGGGCGCCTGCTTCAGAATGTAAATCACGTGTCCGCTCTATGGATACGCTGTTTAGTTTACCAGGCAAGACTTTCTTGGTGAAAGAAGCAGCGTTGGCTTGCATCCTCGAGCAGGCTCCTCATCTGGCTGTGCACTGGTACTCTCTCTCTGGGTGTGCTAGTCCGCAGGGCAGGGCATCCCCTGGGCAGGGTGGAGCGTGATCTCTGCGGCCTCGTCTTGCAGCTCCTTCCTTTCATTCTCAATCATCCTGCCCACAGTGGCCTCCTCTCAGGCCTGCATACTTACAACGGCGCATTGCCCGTGCTGCCCCTCTGCAGGAAGTGTCCCTCTGTTTAGTTTGCAGCTGACTGATGCCGCCTCACCCTTCTCATGTCTTCTCAGGTGTCACTTGGTCAAGAAAGCGTCCCCTTACCTACTCAACTCATCTCGTCTCCCTACCGTAGCTCACGTGACACCACGCACCTCTCGCTTATGGCCGTCATCGCCTTTCGCATCCAGTTTCAGGTAGGTAAGTTTACCCCGTGGTCCGTGAGGAAGAAGAGATCACGCCTGTTTTGCTTACTCTTGATTCCCAGCGACTAGCCCGGTTACTGATAACCTCTGTTAGAGGGAGAAAGGAATGCACCCAATCCCTGGTGAAGCCCCGACCGTTTTCCTTTCTAGTGTCCCTCGTACTCCTCCCTGCCGTCTGTGTCGCCCTTACTCCGCGTCTACCGTTTATGAGTTTACACCTGGGTTACGGTGACTGCTTCGGAGAATCGCATGCCTTTCTACCTCCCTCGCTGCGACCTCTCCTACACCTCCCAGGGCTCTTGGGTTATGCCCTTGCCCTCTTCCGAGCCGTCCGTGGCACCCGCTGTCAACCCCGTACGGCCAGGCTCCTAAGACTGACACTCCAGGCCCTCCGTAATTTGGCTTCAGTTTCACTTTCTAGACGTTTCAAGAAAGAACGGGGTCTAAATATCTGTGCACCTCTGCTCCGTTTCATATCTACCCACGAGGTTAATTTTTTTGTTTCTTCCAGTCCACCTATTTTGCACCTCCGTCTCTGCGAAGACTTCACTGAGAATCCAAGCGATTTCTGGATCCCTTCTCTCCCCTGAAGCTGTAACCTGTTTAACAAGACAGGTGCGGAACTGCCGTAAGGTAATCTACATCTTGTCTCCCTCTCTGGTATCTAACCTCCCTGCGAATGGGGGTACGTCTCCGTGTCCTGTGCGTTTTTCAGCACAGTACTCTCTACACGTAGTGGATATTTGCTTTGGTAAGTGACCGAATAAGTGAATGAGTCACCAAGATAAGGGTATTGTCTCATTCTTTCTCGCTTTTTCCACTTCCAAGTTTCTTTAGTTAGTTTCCTCAGACAAAAGGTTTCTTTGTAGCTACACAGTGGCCAGGTCCAGAGAATGTTGCAGATAGCTGCTGAAAACATCCCTCCTCCACTTGAGAATGGCTTGCTCTCCCTCTCAAGCGGAGAGAGCTGGGATTCGATATTTAATTAAGCGCCTCTGTTCACTTGGCATTTAGAGGCACTAGGGGGCGTTAGTGCTCTACACCCGGTGAAATGCCTGTTTCGTTTGTGATTTTCCTTTGTGAAAAACAACTATGCACAGAGTGTTTTGTGCCAATTTTCCATCCTTTTAGATTGACGGAAAGCATTTTACCTACGTAGAAACAGAAAACGAATAGAAAGAGCGTCGCATTGCGTTTAATGAAAGCTTAGGGCGGTCTCGGTGGTACGTTAGTGAAGTTATCTGGGGACACCTTAGCCACGTACATTGTGTTGGAGAGGCACCGAGAATTCATTCAGGAGTTCTCAAAGTTCGAGGACACAGTTGCCTTACACGTAGGCACGGTGGCAGCCGTGGACATGGCAGTGATTTGGAGAATGTTGTACTAGTCGGCTCTTGCTGTGATAATGCTTTGCAACAAATCTCCCCAAAACTCACTTAGATAAAGAAGAATCTAGTTTTCTCGGACCTGTGGGCTAGCTGCAGCGGCTCTCTTGTAGACCTCTCGATGGCGGGTGTTGCTCCATGCCGTGGGTCAGTTTGAGGTCTGTCCCGCACACCTTACCGTGGAGCCCAACTGTGAGGCTGCAGGTCCCTGTCCTCTCGCAGAGTTCACTGAAACGTAAGAGGTGAGCCCAACCACACAAGGCCACGTAAGGCCTCTGCGACTCATTGAAGGCCATCGTGTCTTCCCTTGGCCTCCTGGGAACCCCCTGGCCCCAGGATGCAGCTTCGGTAGCCCAGGGCAACCGGCGGAGGGGGGCGGGCGGGGCTGCAGGAGGGTGGAACGCAGAGGTCACAGAGGGTGTGGGTGTGGCCACCTCTGCTGTGACTGAACCAAGGGCGTGGGTGGGGGGCTGGGGTTCCAGGGCAGGGCCCTCAGAGCCCGGTAGGCCCAGGGGGGCGGCGCAAGCACCTAGGCCCAGGCCGAAGAGCGCCTTCTTGGTCTGCGCGGCAGGCCGGCCTCTCGCCTTGCCACTCAGGCCGCCCTCCCACATGAAGTGTGTGTGGCACGCGTCCGCGGAGTTCACCTCGCTGCACAGGTAGCCGTGGGACTGGGCGTCGTAGCTTCCTGCGAGGCGGCCGGAGGTCCCGCAGGCGGGTGGGTCCCTGGGACAGACGCGCGGAGCGGCTCCTGCCCGGCCCCCCTGAGAACCGTTGCCGTTCCGTAAGGCGGGGCGCCTGCTTCAGAATGTAAATCACGTGTCCGCTCTATGGATACGCTGTTTAGTTTACCAGGCAAGACTTTCTTGGTGAAAGAAGCAGCACTGGCTTGCATCGTCGAGCAGGCTTGTCATCTGGCTGTGCACTGGTACTCTCTCTCTGGGTGTGCTAGTCCGCAGGGCAGGGCATCCCCTGGGCAGGGTGGAGCGTGATCTCTGCGGCCTCGTCTTGCAGCTCCTTCCTTTCATTCTCAATCATCCTGCCCACAGTGGCCTCCTCTCAGGCCTGCATACTTACAACGGCGCATTGCCCGTGCTGCCCCTCTGCAGGAAGTGTCCCTCTGTTTAGTTTGCAGCTGACTGATGCCGCCTCACCCTTCTCATGTCTTCTCAGGTGTCACTTGGTCAAGAAAGCGTCCCCTTACCTACTCAACTCATCTCGTCTCCCTACCGTAGCTCACGTGACACCACGCACCTCTCGCTTATGGCCGTCATCGCCTTTCGCATCCAGTTTCAGGTAGGTAAGTTTACCCCGTGGTCCGTGAGGAAGAAGAGATCACGCCTGTTTTGCTTACTCTTGATTCCCAGCGACTAGCCCGGTTACTGATAACCTCTGTTAGAGGGAGAAAGGAATGCACCCAATCCCTGGTGAAGCCCCGACCGTTTTCCTTTCTAGTGTCCCTCGTACTCCTCCCTGCCGTCTGTGTCGCCCTTACTCCGCGTCTACCGTTTATGAGTTTACACCTGGGTTACGGTGACTGCTTCGGAGAATCGCATGCCTTTCTACCTCCCTCGCTGCGACCTCTCCTACACCTCCCAGGGCTCTTGGGTTATGCCCTTGCCCTCTTCCGAGCCGTCCGTGGCACCCGCTGTCAACCCCGTACGGCCAGGCTCCTAAGACTGACACTCCAGGCCCTCCGTAATTTGGCTTCAGTTTCACTTTCTAGACGTTTCAAGAAAGAACGGGGTCTAAATATCTGTGCACCTCTGCTCCGTTTCATATCTACCCACGAGGTTAATTTTTTTGTTTCTTCCAGTCCACCTATTTTGCACCTCCGTCTCTGCGAAGACTTCACTGAGAATCCAAGCGATTTCTGGATCCCTTCTCTCCCCTGAAGCTGTAACCTGTTTAACAAGACAGGTGCGGAACTGCCGTAAGGTAATCTACATCTTGTCTCCCTCTCTGGTATCTAACCTCCCTGCGAATGGGGGTACGTCTCCGTGTCCTGTGCGGTTTTCAGCACAGTACTCTCTACACGTAGTGGATATTTGCTTTGGTAAGTGACCGAATAAGTGAATGAGTCACCAAGATAAGGGTATTGTCTCATTCTTTCTCGCTTTTTCCACTTCCAAGTTTCTTTAGTTAGTTTCCTCAGACAAAAGGTTTCTTTGTAGCTACACAGTGGCCAGGTCCAGAGAATGTTGCAGATAGCTGCTGAAAACATCCCTCCTCCACTTGAGAATGGCTTGCTCTCCCTCTCAAGCGGAGAGAGCTGGGATTCGATATTTAATTAAGCGCCTCTGTTCACTTGGCATTTAGAGGCACTAGGGGGCGTTAGTGCTCTACACCCGGTGAAATGCCTGTTTCGTTTGTGATTTTCCTTTGTGAAAAACAACTATGCACAGAGTGTTTTGTGCCAATTTTCCATCCTTTTAGATTGACGGAAAGCATTTTACCTACGTAGAAACAGAAAACGAATAGAAAGAGCGTCGCATTGCGTTTAATGAAAGCTTAGGGCGGTCTCGGTGGTACGTTAGTGAAGTTATCTGGGGACACCTTAGCCACGTACATTGTGTTGGAGAGGCACCGAGAATTCATTCAGGAGTTCTCAAAGTTCGAGGACACAGTTGCCTTACACGTAGGCACGGTGGCAGCCGTGGACATGGCAGTGATTTGGAGAATGTTGTACTAGTCGGCTCTTGCTGTGATAATGCTTTGCAACAAATCTCCCCAAAACTCACTTACATAAAGAAGAATCTAGTTTTCTCGGACCTGTGGGCTAGCTGCAGCGGCTCTCTTGTAGACCTCTCGATGGCGGGTGTTGCTCCATGCCGTGGGTCAGTTTGAGGTCTGTCCCGCACACCTTACCGTGGAGCCCAACTGTGAGGCTGCAGGTCCCTGTCCTCTCGCAGAGTTCACTGAAACGTAAGAGGTGAGCCCAACCACACAAGGCCACGTAAGGCCTCTGCGACTCATTGAAGGCCATCGTGTCTTCCCTTGGCCTCCTGGGAACCCCCTGGCCCCAGGATGCAGCTTCGGTAGCCCAGGGCAACCGGCGGAGGGGGGCGGGCGGGGCTGCAGGAGGGTGGAACGCAGAGGTCACAGAGGGTGTGGGTGTGGCCACCTCTGCTGTGACTGAACCAAGGGCGTGGGTGGGGGGCTGGGGTTCCAGGGCAGGGCCCTCAGAGCCCGGTAGGCCCAGGGGGGCGGCGCAAGCACCTAGGCCCAGGCCGAAGAGCGCCTTCTTGGTCTGCGCGGCAGGCCGGCCTCTCGCCTTGCCACTCAGGCCGCCCTCCCACTTGAAGTGTGTGTGGCACGCGTCCGCGGAGTTCACCTCGCTGCACAGGTAGCCGTGGGACTGGGCGTCGTAGCTTCCTGCGAGGCGGCCGGAGGTCCCGCAGGCGGGTGGGTCCCTGGGACAGACGCGCGGAGCGGCTCCTGCCCTGCCCCCCTGAGAACCGTCGCCGTTCCGTAAGGCGGGGCGCCTGCTTCAGAATGTAAATCACGTGTCCGCTCTATGGATACGCTGTTTAGTTTACCAGGCAAGACTTTCTTGGTGAAAGAAGCAGCACTGGCTTGCATCGTCGAGCAGGCTTGTCATCTGGCTGTGCACTGGTACTCTCTCTCTGGGTGTGCTAGTCCGCAGGGCAGGGCATCCCCTGGGCAGGGTGGAGCGTGATCTCTGCGGCCTCGTCTTGCAGCTCCTTCCTTTCATTCTCAATCATCCTGCCCACAGTGGCCTCCTCTCAGGCCTGCATACTTACAACGGCGCATTGCCCGTGCTGCCCCTCTGCAGGAAGTGTCCCTCTGTTTAGTTTGCAGCTGACTGATGCCGCCTCACCCTTCTCATGTCTTCTCAGGTGTCACTTGGTCAAGAAAGCGTCCCCTTACCTACTCAACTCATCTCGTCTCCCTACCGTAGCTCACGTGACACCACGCACCTCTCGCTTATGGCCGTCATCGCCTTTCGCATCCAGTTTCAGGTAGGTAAGTTTACCCCGTGGTCCGTGAGGAAGAAGAGATCACGCCTGTTTTGCTTACTCTTGATTCCCAGCGACTAGCCCGGTTACTGATAACCTCTGTTAGAGGGAGAAAGGAATGCACCCAATCCCTGGTGAAGCCCCGACCGTTTTCCTTTCTAGTGTCCCTCGTACTCCTCCCTGCCGTCTGTGTCGCCCTTACTCTGCGTCTACCGTTTATGAGTTTACACCTGGGTTACGGTGACTGCTTCGGAGAATCGCATGCCTTTCTACCTCCCTCGCTGCGACCTCTCCTACACCTCCCAGGGCTCTTGGGTTATGCCCTTGCCCTCTTCCGAGCCGTCCGTGGCACCCGCTGTCAACCCCGTACGGCCAGGCTCCTAAGACTGACACTCCAGGCCCTCCGTAATTTGGCTTCAGTTTCACTTTCTAGACGTTTCAAGAAAGAACGGGGTCTAAATATCTGTGCACCTCTGCTCCGTTTCATATCTACCCACGAGGTTAATTTTTTTGTTTCTTCCAGTCCACCTATTTTGCACCTCCGTCTCTGCGAAGACTTCACTGAGAATCCAAGCGATTTCTGGATCCCTTCTCTCCCCTGAAGCTGTAACCTGTTTAACAAGACAGGTGCGGAACTGCCGTAAGGTAATCTACATCTTGTCTCCCTCTCTGGTATCTAACCTCCCTGCGAATGGGGGTACGTCTCCGTGTCCTGTGCGGTTTTCAGCACAGTACTCTCTACACGTAGTGGATATTTGCTTTGGTAAGTGACCGAATAAGTGAATGAGTCACCAAGATAAGGGTATTGTCTCATTCTTTCTCGCTTTTTCCACTTCCAAGTTTCTTTAGTTAGTTTCCTCAGACAAAAGGTTTCTTTGTAGCTACACAGTGGCCAGGTCCAGAGAATGTTGCAGATAGCTGCTGAAAACATCCCTCCTCCACTTGAGAATGGCTTGCTCTCCCTCTCAAGCGGAGAGAGCTGGGATTCGATATTTAATTAAGCGCCTCTGTTCACTTGGCATTTAGAGGCACTAGGGGGCGTTAGTGCTCTACACCCGGTGAAATGCCTGTTTCGTTTGTGATTTTCCTTTGTGAAAAACAACTATGCACAGAGTGTTTTGTGCCAATTTTCCATCCTTTTAGATTGACGGAAAGCATTTTACCTACGTAGAAACAGAAAACGAATAGAAAGAGCGTCGCATTGCGTTTAATGAAAGCTTAGGGCGGTCTCGGTGGTACGTTAGTGAAGTTATCTGGGGACACCTTAGCCACGTACATTGTGTTGGAGAGGCACCGAGAATTCATTCAGGAGTTCTCAAAGTTCGAGGACACAGTTGCCTTACACGTAGGCACGGTGGCAGCCGTGGACATGGCAGTGATTTGGAGAATGTTGTACTAGTCGGCTCTTGCTGTGATAATGCTTTGCAACAAATCTCCCCAAAACTCACTTACATAAAGAAGAATCTAGTTTTCTCGGACCTGTGGGCTAGCTGCAGCGGCTCTCTTGTAGACCTCTCGATGGCGGGTGTTGCTCCATGCCGTGGGTCAGTTTGAGGTCTGTCCCGCACACCTTACCGTGGAGCCCAACTGTGAGGCTGCAGGTCCCTGTCCTCTCGCAGAGTTCACTGAAACGTAAGAGGTGAGCCCAACCACACAAGGCCACGTAAGGCCTCTGCGACTCATTGAAGGCCATCGTGTCTTCCCTTGGCCTCCTGGGAACCCCCTGGCCCCAGGATGCAGCTTCGGTAGCCCAGGGCAACCGGCGGAGGGGGGCGGGCGGGGCTGCAGGAGGGTGGAACGCAGAGGTCACAGAGGGTGTGGGTGTGGCCACCTCTGCTGTGACTGAACCAAGGGCGTGGGTGGGGGGCTGGGGTTCCAGGGCAGGGCCCTCAGAGCCCGGTAGGCCCAGGGGGGCGGCGCAAGCACCTAGGCCCAGGCCGAAGAGCGCCTTCTTGGTCTGCGCGGCAGGCCGGCCTCTCGCCTTGCCACTCAGGCCGCCCTCCCACTTGAAGTGTGTGTGGCACGCGTCCGCGGAGTTCACCTCGCTGCACAGGTAGCCGTGGGACTGGGCGTCGTAGCTTCCTGCGAGGCAGCCGGAGGTCCCGCAGGCGGGTGGGTCCCTGGGACAGACGCGCGGAGCGGCTCCTGCCCTGCCCCCCTGAGAACCGTTGCCGTTCCGTAAGGCGGGGCGCCTGCTTCAGAATGTAAATCACGTGTCCGCTCTATGGATACGCTGTTTAGTTTACCAGGCAAGACTTTCTTGGTGAAAGAAGCAGCACTGGCTTGCATCGTCGAGCAGGCTTGTCATCTGGCTGTGCACTGGTACTCTCTCTCTGGGTGTGCTAGTCCGCAGGGCAGGGCATCCCCTGGGCAGGGTGGAGCGTGATCTCTGCGGCCTCGTCTTGCAGCTCCTTCCTTTCATTCTCAATCATCCTGCCCACAGTGGCCTCCTCTCAGGCCTGCATACTTACAACGGCGCATTGCCCGTGCTGCCCCTCTGCAGGAAGTGTCCCTCTGTTTAGTTTGCAGCTGACTGATGCCGCCTCACCCTTCTCATGTCTTCTCAGGTGTCACTTGGTCAAGAAAGCGTCCCCTTACCTACTCAACTCATCTCGTCTCCCTACCGTAGCTCACGTGACACCACGCACCTCTCGCTTATGGCCGTCATCGCCTTTCGCATCCAGTTTCAGGTAGGTAAGTTTACCCCGTGGTCCGTGAGGAAGAAGAGATCACGCCTGTTTTGCTTACTCTTGATTCCCAGCGACTAGCCCGGTTACTGATAACCTCTGTTAGAGGGAGAAAGGAATGCACCCAATCCCTGGTGAAGCCCCGACCGTTTTCCTTTCTAGTGTCCCTCGTACTCCTCCCTGCCATCTGTGTCGCCCTTACTCCGCGTCTACCGTTTATGAGTTTACACCTGGGTTACGGTGACTGCTTCGGAGAATCGCATGCCTTTCTACCTCCCTCGCTGCGACCTCTCCTACACCTCCCAGGGCTCTTGGGTTATGCCCTTGCCCTCTTCCGAGCCGTCCGTGGCACCCGCTGTCAACCCCGTACGGCCAGGCTCCTAAGACTGACACTCCAGGCCCTCCGTAATTTGGCTTCAGTTTCACTTTCTAGACGTTTCAAGAAAAAACGGGGTCTAAATATCTGTGCACCTCTGCTCCGTTTCATATCTACCCACGAGGTTAATTTTTTTGTTTCTTCCAGTCCACCTATTTTGCACCTCCGTCTCTGCGAAGACTTCACTGAGAATCCAAGCGATTTCTGGATCCCTTCTCTCCCCTGAAGCTGTAAACAGTTTAACAAGACAGGTGCGGAACTGCCGTAAGGTAATCTACATCTTGTCTCCCTCTCTGGTATCTAACCTCCCTGCGAATGGGGGTACGTCTCCGTGTCCTGTGCGGTTTTCAGCACAGTACTCTCTACACGTAGTGGATATTTGATTTGGTAAGTGACCGAATAAGTGGATGAGTCACCAAGATAAGGGTATTGTCTCATTCTTTCTCGCTTTTTCCACTTCCAAGTTTCTTTAGTTAGTTTCCTCAGACAAAAGGTTTCTTTGTAGCTACACAGTGGCCAGGTCCAGAGAATGTTGCAGATAGCTGCTGAAAACATCCCTCCTCCACTTGAGAATGGCTTGCTCTCCCTCTCAAGCGGAGAGAGCTGGGATTCGATATTTAATTAAGCGCCTCTGTTCACTTGGCATTTAGAGGCACTAGGGGGCGTTAGTGCTCTACACCCGGTGAAATGCCTGTTTCGTTTGTGATTTTCCTTTGTGAAAAACAACTATGCACAGAGTGTTTTGTGCCAATTTTCCATCCTTTTAGATTGACGGAAAGCATTTTACCTACGTAGAAACAGAAAAGGAATAGAAAGAGCGTTGCATTGCGTTTAATGAAAGCTTAGGGCGGTCTCGGTGGTACGTTAGTGAAGTTATCTGGGGACACCTTAGCCACGTACATTGTGTTGGAGAGGCACCGAGAATTCATTCAGGAGTTCTCAAAGTTCGAGGACACAGTTGCCTTACACGTAGGCACGGTGGCAGCCGTGGACATGGCAGTGATTTGGAGAATGTTGTACTAGTCGGCTCTCGCTGTGATAATGCTTTGCAACAAATCTCCCCAAAACTCACTTACATAAAGAAGAATCTAGTTTTCTCGGACCTGTGGGCTAGCTGCAGCGGCTCTCTTGTACACCTCTCGATGGCGGGTGTTGCTCCATGCCGTGGGTCAGTTTGAGGTCTGTCCCGCACACCTTACCGTGGAGCCCAACTGTGAGGCTGCAGGTCCCTGTCTTCTCGCAGAGTTCACTGAAACGTAAGAGATGAGCCCAACCACACAAGGCCACGTAAGGCCTCTGCGACTCATTGAAGGCCATCGTGTCTTCCCTTGGCCTCCTGGGAACCCCCTGGCCCCAGGATGCAGCTACGGTAGCCCAGGGCAACCGGCGGAGGGGGGCGGGCGGGGCTGCAGGAGCGTGGAACGCGGAGGTCACAGAGGGTGTGGGTGTGGCCACCTCTGCTGTGACTGAACCAAGGGCGTGGGTGGGGGGCTGGGGGTCCAGGGCAGGGCCCTCAGAGCCCGGTAGGCCCAGGGGGGCGGCGCAAGCACCTAGGCCCAGGCCGAAAAGCGCCTTCTTGTTCTGCGCGGCAGGCCGGCCTCTCGCCTTGCCACTCAGGCCGCCCTCCCTATTGAAGTGTGTGTGGCACGCGTCCGCGGAGTACACCTCGCTGCACAGGTAGCCGTGGGACTGGGCGTCGTAGCTTCCTGCGAGGCGGCCGGAGGTCCCGCAGGCGGGTGGGTCCCTGGGACAGACGCGCGGAGCGGCTCCTGCCCGGCCACCCTGAGAACCGTCGCCGTTCCGTAAGGCGGGGCGCCTGCTTCAGAATGTAAATCACGTGTCCGCTCTATGGATACGCTGTTTAGTTTACCAGACAAGACTTTCTTGGTGAAAGAAGCAGCGTTGGCTTGCATCGTCGAGCAGGCTTGTCATCTGGCTGTGCACTGGTACTCTCTCTCTGGGTGTGCTAGTCCGCAGGGCAGGGCATCCCCTGGGCAGGGTGGAGCGTGATCTCTGCGGCCTCGTCTTGCAGCTCCTTCCTTTCATTCTCAATCATCCTGCCCACAGTGGCCTCCTCTCAGGCCTGCATACTTACAACAGCGCATTGCCCGTGCTGCCCCTCTGCAGGAAGTGTCCCTCTGTTTAGTTTGCAGCTGACTGATGCCGCCTCACCCTTCTCATGTCTTCTCAGGTGTCACTTGGTCAAGAAAGCGTCCCCTTACCTACTCAACTCATCTCGTCTCCCTACCGTAGCTCACGTGACACCACGCACCTCTCGCTTATGGCCGTCATCGCCTTTCGCATCCAGTTTCAGGTAGGTAAGTTTACCCCGTGGTCCGTGAGGAAGAAGAGATCACGCCTGTTTTGCTTACTCTTGATTCCCAGCGACTAGCCCGGTTACTGATAACCTCTGTTAGAGGGAGAAAGGAATGCACCCAATCCCTGGTGAAGCCCCGACCGTTTTCCTTTCTAGTGTCCCTCGTACTCCTCCCTGCCGTCTGTGTCGCCCTTACTCCGCGTCTACCGTTTATGAGTTTACACCTGGGTTACGGTGACTGCTTCGGAGAATCGCATGCCTTTCTACCTCCCTCGCTGCGACCTCTCCTACACCTCCCAGGGCTCTTGGGTTATGCCCTTGCCCTCTTCAGAGCCGTCCGTGGCACCCGCTGTCAACCCCGTACGGCCAGGCTCCTAAGACTGACACTCCAGGCCCTCCGTAATTTGGCTTCAGTTTCACTTTCTAGACGTTTCAAGAAAGAACGGGGTCTAAATATCTGTGCACCTCTGCTCCGTTTCACATCTACCCACGAGGTTAATTTTTTTGTTTCTTCCAGTCCACCTATTTTGCACCTCCGTCTCTGCGAAGACTTCACTGAGAATCCAAGCGATTTCTGGATCCCTTCTGTCCCCTGAAGCTGTAAACAGTTTAACAAGACAGGTGCGGAACTGCCGTAAGGTAATCTACATCTTGTCTCCCTCTCTGGTATCTAACCTCCCTGCGAATGGGGGTACGTCTCCGTGTCCTGTGCGGTTTTCAGCACAGTACTCTCTACACGTAGTGGATATTTGATTTGGTAAGTGACCGAATAAGTGAATGAGTCACCAAGATAAGGGTATTGTCTCATTCTTTCTCGCTTTTTCCACTTCCAAGTTTCTTTAGTTAGTTTCCTCAGACAAAAGGTTTCTTTGTAGCTACACAGTGGCCAGGTCCAGAGAATGTTGCAGATAGCTGCTGAAAACATCCCTCCTCCACTTGAGAATGGCTTGCTCTCCCTCTCAAGCGGAGAGAGCTGGGATTCGATATTTAATTAAGCGCCTCTGTTCACTTGGCATTTAGAGGCACTAGGGGGCGTTAGTGCTCTACACCCGGTGAAATGCCTGTTTCGCTTGTTATTTTCCTTTGTGAAAAACAACTATGTACAGAGTGTTTTGTGCCAATTTTCCATCCTTTTAGATTGACGGAAAGCATTTTACCTACGTAGAAACAGAAAACGAATAGAAAGAGCGTCGCATTGCGTTTAATGAAAGCTTAGGGCGGTCTCGGTGGTACGTTAGTGAAGTTATCTGGGGACACCTTAGCCACGTATATTGTGTTGGAGAGGCACCGAGAATTCATTC
The DNA here is from genome assembly GCF_964270905.1 of Leucopleurus acutus. Classification (NCBI taxonomy): domain Eukaryota; kingdom Metazoa; phylum Chordata; class Mammalia; order Artiodactyla; family Delphinidae; genus Leucopleurus; species Leucopleurus acutus. The sequence continues at coordinate 35,603,388 of NC_139143.1, read as the reverse complement.
AGGAGTTCTCAAAGTTCGAGGACACAGTTGCCTTACACGTAGGCACGGTGGCAGCCGTGGACATGGCAGTGATTTGGAGAATGTTGTACTAGTCGGCTCTTGCTGTGATAATGCTTTGCAACAAATCTCCCCAAAACTCACTTACATAAAGAAGAATCTAGTTTTCTCGGACCTGTGGGCTAGCTGCAGCAGCTCTCTTGTAGACCTCTCGATGGCGGGTGTTGCTCCATGCCGTGGGTCAGTTTGAGGTCTGTCCCGCACACCTTACCGTGGAGCCCAACTGTGAGGCTGCAGGTCCCTGTCCTCTCGCAGAGTTCACTGAAACGTAAGAGGTGAGCCCAACCACACAAGTCCATGTAAGGCCTCTGCGACTCATTGAAGGCCATCGTGTCTTCCCTTGGCCTCCTGGGAACCCCCTGGCCCCAGGATGCAGCTTCGGTAGCCCAGGGCAACCGGCGGAGGGGGGCGGGCGGGGCTGCAGGAGCGTGGAACGCGGAGGTCACACAGGGTGTGGGTGTGGCCACCTCTGCTGTGACTGAACCAATGGCGTGGGTGGGGGGCTGGGGGTCCAGGGCAGGGCCCTCAGAGCCCGGTAGGCCCAGGGGGGCGGTGCAAGCACCTAGGCCCAGGCCGAAGAGCGCCTTCTTGGTCTGCGCGGCAGGCCGGCCTCTCGCCTTGCCACTCAGGCCGCCCTCCCACTTGAAGTGGGTGTGGCACGCGTCCGCGGAGTACACCTCGCTGCACAGGTAGTCGTGGGACTGGGCGTCGTAGCTTCCTGCGAGGCGGCCGGAGGTCCCGCAGGCGGGTGGGTCCCTGGGACAGACGCGCGGAGCGGCTCCTGCCCGGCCCCCCTGAGAACCGTCGCCGTTCCGTAAGGCGGGGCGCCTGCTTCAGAATGTAAATCACGTGTCCGCTCTATGGATACGCTGTTTAGTTTACCAGGCAAGACTTTCTTGGTGAAAGAAGCAGCGTTGGCTTGCATCCTCGAGCAGGCTCCTCATCTGGCTGTGCACTGGTACTCTCTCTCTGGGTGTGCTAGTCCGCAGGGCAGGGCATCCCCTGGGCAGGGTGGAGCGTGATCTCTGCGGCCTCGTCTTGCAGCTCCTTCCTTTCATTCTCAATCATCCTGCCCACAGTGGCCTCCTCTCAGGCCTGCATACTTACAACGGCGCATTGCCCGTGCTGCCCCTCTGCAGGAAGTGTCCCTCTGTTTAGTTTGCAGCTGACTGATGCCGCCTCACCCTTCTCATGTCTTCTCAGGTGTCACTTGGTCAAGAAAGCGTCCCCTTACCTACTCAACTCATCTCGTCTCCCTACCGTAGCTCACGTGACACCACGCACCTCTCGCTTATGGCCGTCATCGCCTTTCGCATCCAGTTTCAGGTAGGTAAGTTTACCCCGTGGCCCGTGAGGAAGAAGAGATCACGCCTGTTTTGCTTACTCTTGATTCCCAGCGACTAGCCTGGTTACTGATAACCTCTGTTAGAGGGAGAAAGGAATGCACCCAATCCCTGGTGAAGCCCCGACCGTTTTCCTTTCTAGTGTCCCTCGTACTCCTCCCTGCCGTCTGTGTCGCCCTTACTCCGCGTCTACCGTTTATGAGTTTACACCTGGGTTACGGTGACTGCTTCGGAGAATCGCATGCCTTTCTACCTCCCTCGCTGCG